>NW_013665959.1:116349-151257 GCF_000517525.1 Limulus polyphemus | reverse complement strand
CCCTCTAGTCTTACACTGCTAAATTAGGGACAGCTAGCGCAGATAGCCCTCGTGTAGCTTTGCGCGAAATTCAAAAACAAACAAACAAACAAAGCATAGTAGTGCATAACTTCAAATTATCTTTCCTAACATGCATTTTCGTACATCAGTGACTTTCTTGTTTTTAGTCATCAGAAGTAAATAGAAGAAGTAGTATATTATTATTCATGTCCCTCTTGTAGATTTGGAGTAATGTTGTAAAATATTCACTATATTTACAACAGCATCAAGGGTAAAAATGTCATGAAATCAAACGACGACAAAGTTCTATTCAACTGGATTTCTCCGAGTTGACTCTTGAAATATTAACCATAAGAGGAGAACAACAAAGATGAATGCGAAGGTTATAAAGCCACATCGCGTTTTATAGACAAATGGTTAATTTATTTTTAAAACTTCAGATAGTTTAAAAGATACAAAATCTTTGATTAAAATGATTAAACTTGAAATATTTTCAGTATTTAGCAAGAAACTCCACTTTCACATGGAAATAGTATTTCGATCCCTGCCATGATTGTGTGACAACAACAGCTGCTTTGTGTCTACAACAAACCATGTAGTGTTTCACTTTTTATATTTCTATTTTTGGCACATACATGTGGGAGATCACTGGATTTCGAAGCCAGGCAAACTGAGGTCGAATCCGTGTGCGATACCACAAAACATCCGTCGCAATTTAAGCTATAGGTACGTTATAAGAGCGACAATCAATCCCTTAGCATGAATGGTGGGTAGGGCGGTGCTAATTACTGGTTGCCTTCGCTTTGGTCAGAAGTCCAAAATTAGGGATAGCGACAGATAAACTTAGTATTTTTATTACAACTCGCTTGGGGATGTGATAGCTCCTTCGATAGATTTTCATAATTCTGTGCACTTAGAGAATGTATGTTTTTGTTCAGAATAACAATGGCATTGCCGTTATCAGGGCGTCTAACATGGATGTTTTTATTTATTGACAATTCTTTTAAGTCTAAGATTTCGTATGTTGTTATGAATAAAATAGTTTGACGTTACTTTTGATATACTGCTGTATAGTAATGTACCACAGACAGTTGTCAATTCCGTCTATCTACCTTTCAGTCTCTTTAAACATGCTTTCATAAAATGTTTGTTTTGAATTATGCGCAAAGCTACACGAGGGCTATCTGCGCTAGCCGTCCCTAATTTAGCAGTGTAAGACTAGAGGGAAGGCAGCTAGTCATCACCACCCACCGCCAACTCTTGGGCTACTCTTTTACCAACGAATAGTGGGATTGACCGTCACATTATAACGCTCCCACGGCTGAAAGGACGAGCATGTTTGGTGTGACGGGGATTCGAACCCGCGACCCGCAGATTGCGAGTCGAGTACCCCTAACCACCTGACCATGCCGGGCCATTCATAAAATGACAATTTTTCACTGTTTTTAACTGAATAATTTCAGTAAGACAAAACGGTTAAATTTCAAACGATAATAAGTTTATCGCATCTGGTTTTAAATACCTCGTGAAAAATAAGAATTGCGTACTAATAACTGCCTTTTTTTAGACACATATATTTAACAGATATACATCTCTAGAAGCAAAAAATAATTAAGATAAGAGGACATGAAATTCTGATGCCATACTTAGTCATATGGGGTTGATAACGATAAAACATTTGCAGAACGTCCCATAGGGGATGTCTGTGATTTTCCCGAGTATCGTAGATAATTCAAATCAATTTATGTATAAAGAATGCGAGCATCATGACGATTCTGGCAAGTTTCCAGAACTATGAACTCGTGCTATAATATTTCGGTAAGTAAAACAAAAACTTATATTGATTTCCAAGTTGAACACACGCCTTTTTCTTTATTATACACATATTAACATATATATATATATATATATATATTTCTTCTTGTGGATCGAGGAGGAGGGGGGGGTTGTTGATGGTGTCAATGTCCCTATATGAAACTTGATTCTGCCACTTATGAATTAGATGTGATGATGAAGTTTTGTACGTTTTCTGCTGATAGTATAAACTAAGGCAGAAAAACAGCCTATGCTAGTCATTCGTTATTTTACGTAACAAATAGCTTAGGCTGTACACTGGCTTCTATACATAAAACCTCCTACATTCTGCCTAATCATTTTAAAATTTCAAAATTGTTTACCAGCGCAATCGTGTATATTTTGACGCAATCTAGAGGATAAACAAAACAGAAACTTAAATGCAATGTACGTACAGAAGTTCAGTGTTTTAAACCATAATTTACCATATCCTGTGTATTTTGTATTCATTTCACAGTGTAAATGTATATTACTTTCACAAATTTAATTCACCTTCACTCTCGACGAATAACATTAAATGTATTTAATACACCTATAATATAGCGCTGTAAACAGAAAGTTTTTTGGGGGGAAGAGGTGGGCTGTTTAACAGATGGGCTGATAAAAGATTTTACAAAGAAATTCAGGGTAGAATTTTCCGGAGAGGGGGAGGGGTTAAAGCCCGAAAGAGCCCCATCCTATTTAGTGTCGTTATTTATTTCAGGTATGGAAATGCACATGACTGTATTTTTCATCTTATATTACTTATTAATAGTGTCATAACTCAGTATACTAAATAGTTACTAAGTAGAGCTAATCAGGCATAAACACTCCTTACTGGCCATGACCATCTTTTGGGATCGAAGGATAGAATCGCGAGAGGTGCACGTAATGTAATTCTATAAAAATAATAGTACTCAACTAAAATTTTCACCGCATTATTTTGTCGGACCAGAGGACAAGCCTTATTTGGGCAAATGGGTGGAGAGTGTGGTAGCCCAATATTTTGGGTCATTAAAAAATGTTTTGTGTGTAGTAGGAGAAGGTAACTATAGTGTAGACTAGGGATGGTAGCGACATCTCTCCAGGAATCACATTTAATAGAGTAAGAACGTTATCAGAAACTTATTTATGGGTAAACATCAAGAGTAGAAAGGATACAAATTAGACCAAAAATCCTGTTCTCGACATAACTCACATTTTTGGGAGTGTGTGAGTGTGTGTGGAAATTAATAGACAGTATACACATTATTATATAAAGATAATATATATACAACGCGTAATTACAGTATCTGCTTATGCATTGTTATTCTTTTTTACTGAACCTTCTCAAAATAATTCGTAAAATCTGATAGCAGTTTTTGTATACGTATTTGTTCTTTATTTGTTGTGACAAAGTCGATTCCGAGTTTTGATTGTTTGCTTTTTAGATATCAATATCCGAAATATAGCTCAATAATTACTGGTTATGTGAAAGCCAAATCATTGACTTGTGGTGATTTTGATTTGTTATAATAAAAACTTTTATTATTTTCATGCCGTAACTTGAACTTCCAAAGATCACGGCGCATTTTCCTCGCTTTTTACTTTAAAAAAAATATATCAAACAAAGCCTATCAACAACACAAAATTGGCAAAACTTCTTTTAAAATACGAGACACCAACAACTCGTACTTTTCTGTATGTACAAACTACGTATAGAAGAACTTGATGAGCAAGTGGCAGGGTGACACTCGACAACAATTAGCTTACGTTTGTAATACATTTTAATATATATTCTAGCTGAGAGAACTATGTAACTGTACAAAATGACGAATGATGATATTGTTTTCAATTCATAGTATCATAGTTTATTGATGTGATGATAATCGGGATGTTACAAGGGGCCTCAAGCAAGTTCATTGTATGTAATATTTTAGGCCTATCTTAGACAACAATGTTAGGATAATAAAGATATTATTTTCAATTATCGGAAAATGTTTTGTTTTTTTTCTGTTCGTCTCTTACATAATTGATGGTTGGACTTTTTTTTTTCTGCTGATTATGTAATAGGAGCTTCAAATTAATTTAAAAATTTTAGTGGAAGGTTCCAGAACAAGTAAGCTTCTTTTTTTTCTTTCTTTTTCTCTTATTAATGAGAACAAATAACGAAACACGAGAGCGTTTTAATTTCATCTTCATAGTGTACGAGAGGACGTATATCAACTTTGAATCATAGCTCTGTAGAATGTACAGTACTAACCTTACCATTATTGAAGTGTTATTCGAGAACTTCTTTCCTCGCATGTAATTATGCAATGTTAAAAAATAAATATACATGACTGAGCTGTGAAAGCTCAAATCACTAACAACTTTTATATTTTCACATACTTTTATTACCGTAGGTTTTAATTGCATTTTCACAAAAGACTATAAACATTAACCAAGTAAACTCATTAAATATGACTTAATTTCTAACGTTTTGTGTGGAAAACAGAAAAGTTCTAACACACTAACTAACCAACTTTTTATTTCGGCAACCTCTATGGCTTTATATAAGCTTGGGAGTTTATAACGCTAAAAGTTTAGGTGCGATACCCGAAGAAGGTAGAGCGTAGAGCTTTGCGCCTAAACACAAACAGGCATTTTCTTTTCTTTTTTTTTACGTCTGAGAACTACGTAAATGTCTATTAGGTACAACCATACTTGCTGATAAAACCGATAATGTAAGGATTTTTGTTTTTTTGCCCTGGTTTATTTTTGTCATAAGCATCGCGTTTCTGCCTGCGTAACTTTGGACTTGTTTACTCTCGACCTATATGTTGTTGACGTTTAAAGTTACAATCCCCCCCCCCAAAAAGTGCTTTACAGAGCTTGCATCTGTATGTTCTTTAGTAAACCTGTTCATAATCTTTAGTATAGACACTTCGTGCGTCTTTCTGCCAGCATTGTTGCCAACGGAACCTCGATACCATGAGGTATATAGCCCCAAATATTTCGGTAAAACCGTTCCCCCATCTCAGTCCCTGAATAAAAATCTCTTTCGTCAACTCTGCTCTACCTGCAATGTTTATAATATTTCGCACTGTTCACATTTGCCGAATATATTAACGGGAAATTTCAACCATTTTCTCAACCGTGCGATTACAGGATACATATAGTAAGATACATGATGACAAAACATTTTTAAGGCTTGCAAAACGCTTGTTGAAAGAGGGCACAGAAAGTAGTCCCGACAGTTATCCGCTATCACTAAATGTTACACAACTTCTAAGAAGCGTCCTCACCAAGTGAGAATCGGTCAGTACTGGGTAGGTGTGCTCTTGATTTCCGTTGAAATTACTCTTAGCACGTGGAGAGCTGAAAAACTCTGGCACGTGGCCACGCTTAACCCTGGACGATCAGTGGCTGTATTTTTCACGATAAGGAATATTTCCCGTGTCTCTACCAGGAATTGTTTTTATTCAATGGCTGTATTTGGCACATATATCATAACTTCTCAAAATGTATGGAATCAGATTGTATTTAGACATGTAATATATTTTAAAGAAGTATTTTCACTAATAACTTCTGAAAATGATTTTCATCAATATCTTATGAATTTAAAAATTCCGCCTCGTTTATTATTGTTTTAATAACGTTTGTTGTCTGAAAACAAAACGCCGATTTTGTGTTTTGCCAAATCATTTCATCGGTATATAAACATGAAACACATCGAAAGAGTCATAACACTGGTTTTACTTTTCATTAACAAAATACTCTGATGTCAACAAAGAATACCTCTCATGGTTACTAAAATTGTCTGTAAAACATACAAGACGATATTTATGATGCACAAAAACGGCATTCATTGGCTAAACAAAGATATATATTTACCAGAAAATCATCATCATGATATGATGGATTCACAAAATTTATCAATGTATCCAAATGAGCTAACGGTTTTATTACTGCTGTTTTTAATTACATCAGAAATGCATAGCACAGTAATCAAGAAAACTATAGTACAGCAATCGTTCACCGAAAAACGTTCATTACCATGTACATAAAACTAACGGCTTCATCTGCAATAAACCAATATTTACAAAACTAACAGTACCACCACTATTTCTTAACTAACCTATATGTTATTGACGTTTAAAGTTACAATCCCCCCCAAAAAAAATTGCTTTACTGAGCCTGCATCTGTATGTTCTTTAGTAAACCTGTTCATAATCTTTAGTATAGACACTTCATGCGTCTTTCTGCCAGCATTGTTACCAACGGAGCCTCGGTTCCATGAGGTATATAGCCTCAAATATCAAAATCGGTGGTTTCGTCAGGAATACACCACCGTCTCAAAACTAACAGCTCTACCACTATTTATTAACTAACGGGTCTCTTAAAATTAGTGGTTTCATCAGGAATACACCACCGTCTTAAAACTAACAGTTCTAGCAGTATCTCTAAACTAGAAGTTCTCTTAGAACTAGAGATTTCATCAGGAACACACCGCCGTCTTAAAACTAACAGTTCTGGCACTATTTCTAAATGTTCAGTTCTCTCAGAACTATTGATTTCATCAGGAATACATCACCGTATAAAACTAACATTTCTACCACTGCTTCTAAATTATCAGTTCTCTGAGAACTATCGGTTTCATCAGGAATACACAACACCGTCTCAAAACTAACAGTTCCATGATTATTTCTAAACCTGCAGTTCTCTCAAAACTTGTTGTTTAAGCGAGAATACACCACTGTCTCAAAAATAATAATTTTGATTAGAAGTCATTACCATCTTAGTTATCAGCTCCATCATGAATAAATTAGTATTCCAAAATAATCAGTTTTAACCAAACACGTTACCATCCGAAAAAATATCAGGTCCCAAGTTATCAATTCCTTTATGAATGCTCTACTATTTATAGTCTATATCAATTTTAATGAGAATGGACAAAGTATATCACAACTAGCTGTTTTTTATTATAATATATATATATTTACCGAACCTGCTAGTTTTGCTACAAATATAATATATAGTATACGTCACTGAGTCATGGGTAGGGTCAATATTACGCAGCCAAAACAAGGCTTAATGGTATAGGACATCACGAAATCAAAATCAGCTTTTAGAGTTATATATAACTCTTATTGGATACATCATTTAATTTAGCAAACTCAAGCTTTAATAAGCCCGTCAAGAAGAGACATTGCAAGTAACTGTTACGAACATTTGTAACGAAGAAAAAACCCAGTAAAACCCTTTACCAACGCCGATCTCTAAAGGTCAAGGTTCAACAACGTGATCTATATATAACATACTACCTTATAGAATTGGATTATACATTGCTCCAATTTTTTTAACTGTTTTTTGTTGTTTTTATTGAGATTTCGATATTTTAGCGTTACTGTAACTTTTACATTTGATCTAATTTCTCATTCTTCTCGTGAAATTCTTAAATCTAACTTATGACTTTTGAGAAAGGGTTACAAAAGGTTAAATAAAAAGTCCTTGGAAGGAGATATAATAATGATGGAGTGTATTTTCAGATCACAACTGTTTTCATTATATATCTTATGGACCTCAACATCACTTCTATAAATCTTGTGTGAACTAGAACTATCCTCGGAGAATTCGGGATACAAGAGGTATTTCCTTTTACATTGATAGAGGTCTCTACTCCGAAAGTATAAGTGGGTTGGCTTATTATTTATTAATTATACCTGATGCCATTTGTCACTACAAAAGACGTCATACAAGTTACACAAAAATACAAACGCTGATTACATAGGCCTGCGAATTTAAACTTCATAAAAGTTGTTTTGGTTTTAATAACATATTTTCCATAATTCAGCTACGCAGATTTCGAAAATAATATTCTTTTTTTTTCTATCACGTAAGGATTTTTTTTAAATCTGGAAGAAGAAAAAAACTCTTATTTAGGTCAAATAATTATTTCGTTTATTCTTACGTCGCGATTGGTCTAGAGAAATCTATAGCCAGTGATTATTAACATTTTAAGCATAACATAATGTGACCCGAATTCAATGAAAATTATTCACTTATGTAAAATTACATTTGACGTTTTGTGAAAAATCTATACGTGGTGGAGAAAAATAGATCTCATTTTCGGATTCAACGTACACGAATTACTGTATAATATGTAAAACTCTCAAGACATTAAAACCATCGCAGGCCTGTGTTATTTGAAATCAAGCAAAAAGAATTCAAGCCGACGATAATTAAGTTTTAAGAATTATCAATTCTAAACTTTTTTTATTGTTGTTATGAAAATGATTTTCCACGAACTTCTCAGCAGCAGTCTTTGCGGTTTTAGTGTTCTTAACACTAATTTCACGCTATTTTAAAATTATTTTTCTCTAAACTTTTGATATTAACTGCCTTAGCGACGGAGCCGTCAGAAAAGACAAAATCAATACATCATCTGTCTCTCCATTTATGATTTGTAATTATTGCACTTCTCTTTATGTTGTTCTTTGATAAGGGTTTTAGCATGCATTAAGTACGACGTTTCATATGAAGTACGGCGTATTATAATTGTATTAGAGATCAGTCAATAGAAATTAACAGAAAGATGATAATTTATATCAAATGAACACGCGAAGTATCAGAACATAGAGTAGAGGGTATATATATATGAAATCGTTATGTCAAAAAATCATAGGGTTATTAAATATTTACATCTCACTCTCTCTCTATCAGACAAATTTTATCTTTCCAAAACCGGCCGGCTTCTTAACGATGTGGATTTTACCTATTAGTCATCAGTCGACTTTACCTGCTCAAGGGAAATTCCAGTTGTGAATGAATTATTAGAATAACCGATTTTCATTTGAACTCTGATATTTCACCAGGGGTAAAATAGATAAATAAATGGAAAAATATATTTAGGAAACTGTTCATATTGTGAAATTAGAAAAACTATCCTTCATTATTTTTGTTGTCTTTATTTGGGATCTTCACCCGACAAATGACGATGTAAGCCGTTTTAATAATGAAGAAGAGTTATCATAGTGGTAATACGTAAAAATTAAACTTCATACTCAATAGTATTTTTAGTAACGTAACAAATAGTATATATATAAAAAGTTAAACTTGTCAACTCTTTTCATAGTGAAGAAGAGTTATCGCAGTGGTAATACGTAAAATTAAACTTCATACCTAATAGTATTTTTAGTAACGTAACATATAATATATATATATATAAATTAAACTTTATCATTAGGTTACTTATCCGAACGTTCTCATGCACAAAGGAACGAGTCTAAAGTAAAATTTGGGCGAAAATTGTGCCGTTTTTTGAAGCAGATTTTTTTTCCCCATGTATGATGCACGCAGACTTAAAGATAATCTCAAGTAAACACGTTTCCGTGTACGGTAATGAGTAATAACAGGTCAGTTGATTACATGATAAAGTATTCTCAAGATGCTGGTTAGTGTTCTGTTCGAGTTTAATTCATTCACCAAGGATATGGTCTGTAATTGCACGATTAACAAATGTCGGCAGAGAATAACGGTAGCGAATTCGACGTTGAAAACATCTTAAAAGTGCTCAATCAAAGTAAGATTAATTATTTCTCTGGCCAAAGGAGAAAACTGAAGACACTTTGACGCTTCTTAAACTACCTTCTCTTTGTTATTCATAATAGAATCGCTGCATTGGGGGAGTGATATGATCGTTAACGGCATTGAAGTACATAATGAGTACAGTTTTATTCTTTGAAGAAATCAAAGAGCTTAAGTCCTGTCATTAGAACCCCCATACCATTATACCACCTCCTGTATCAGAGATAGTCAAGTACGTCACGTGGTTTCCTCCATATTCAGTTACACTTTGCTTCAACACAGAATAAAATCAAATGCTTTTCATCAAACCACTTTACACGCTTCCAGACATTCATTGTGTTCAATTTGCATTGTAAGTAACACTAAAGCCACGTTTACGTAACTGAGATAAGCGGTTTTTAGACGTGTGTTATGAAAGGTTTTCTTATGTCTTTCGCATTTGGAGGTACAGTTGGAGGTATAGTAGAATTCTGACCATTGTTGGAGAAAACGGTCAACTGTATCTAACTGACATCAACTGATGAATAAAAAGTTAATAAAATTATCAATTCTCTAAAAAAATTGAAAAGCTACAGAAAAGGATAAAATTACATCTGAACTTTTAAAACACAATATTTATAAATTAACACTAACGATAACATATTTAATTACTATGTCAATGACAAAATAATTTAAAGATGAATTATTAAAAGGAGAAATAAAAAAACGATTAAAAACAATAGGATATCACAAATTAAATGCGTGGTAAATCTAAAAATAAGAAGAATTTTTTTTAAAGTAAATTGTAGATAAAAGTGTTAGTTACTTTTGGAAGGAAGATCCAGTAGAATTAGTAAATAAATTCAATGAGTATTACACGAGAGTACTGGAAACTTGGTTGGTTGATAACTTTAGGAACTATAATCTACCTAATAAGATCTTACTTGTTAAAATAATGATTAATCCATTTTTTCTTCTGGATATATATATTTGAAACTGAGATTGAAGAAGTGATAAAGGAATTGGATTCTGGGAGAGTTGCTGGAGCAATTCATATACAAGTATTTGTAATATAAAGTATGTATCGGGAAATAAATGTAATAACGTGTTTTTTAACTGATTTATCACTCTAGATAGGCATCGTTCTGGAAATTTTAAAAATAGCTATAGTATATTCCCAAATTACCCACCTATTCCTTTTTGTCGGTATTATCTAAAATTATTCAAAAAACCTGTCAAATAAACCTTTTAAACGTTTATGACAAGTTTAACATTTTCTCTGCTTTTTTGGTTTAAAATTATGTGGGTGCTGGAAATGTAATATTAGAGTTCACTTCTATAATCCATAAAAACTTTAATTATAATTTGATACCAAAGGTGATTTTCTTAGATATGAAAATGGCTTTCGATTCAGTATCACAAAAATTGTCAATGGTAAAATTAGAAAGGGTAGGAATAAGAAGTAAAATGTTACACTTGATAGAAAGCTTTTTCTATAATTTTAAACTCAGATACTTTTAGCCAAAAAAATTTAAGTTATATCATGCAGAACAAAAAAAAAAAAAGAAATTCATCCTGAACTGGTAATATAATTCCTGCTAATTAGGATATATTTGATACGATACAGTCTTACTTCGAAACTATCACATGACCATTAACGTCATCAATATCTTTGTTAGGCCAATCGGTGTATGCGTGAAGGAATGCAACTTTACGACTTTAGGCCTAGCGTTCCAATGCAAAATAGTGCGTTGACATTTCCCGAGGTCGATCGTCTGCAACGGCCTTGACGAGTTACTAGGTGTCCCACGTAAAGGTTCACCCTTTCTTTAAAAAAAATTAAAGAATAAGCATTATTTATTAAAATATATCTAAACACTTACCAAAGGAAAGATGTGTCCGGAAAAGGATGGAGTTAACCATGTATCGAATAAATTTGTTTTTTGCTCACTAATATGTTTAATCGTACGAAACAGGGTTGATAAATTTTAGTTTAGTCTGAAAATTATATTTGGCTGCCTTTGCACGTATAAATTCGAATAATATATTTCACATTTCAGAAAGCAAGCGTCCATTTCTACTATACTTGGTGTAAATTTTTACATTGTGAGAAGTATTTTAGTTAAGATAATCAAGCTATTTTTTGCTTTTTTCACTCACTAATAACCCTCCTAAGAAACCACAAACTAAGCGCCTTTTCAAGTTTGCTTTTCAATTATAATAACGTTGTGCCTTTGTGGATTAAAATATTGTTTTTGTTAGTGCGAGATACACGACGTGGCAAACACACTGAACGAAACACTGTGTACTTGTATTATATAAACAAGTTTTATTTGATCTTTCTGTGTGTAATACAACTTCAAGAGTCAACTAGAGAAAAGGAAAGAAATCTAAGAAGAACAAATTTAATCTTACATTAAAAACGATTATTCCGACAAGAAAACACGCACTTACAATACTTCGCACAGTGTAAAATATTATGTGTGTCTTCCCCCTTGATATCGACTATTTGAGTATTTTTAATCTTGAGGGAGAATATATATCTATATATTTAATTTATTTTTCCATAGCTTCTTTGTTTGAAATTTATAGAGATCTACTGTTTCTTTTCTATTCCATTGTTTCAACGCAGAGCAATATATAGGTTATTATCACTTCGATATATCATTGTCTCATACAACCGACTTCGAATGACTAAGTACTACATATATTTCAGGTGAGGACTTTTAACAGTTCTTCAAGGTCTTTTTTTTAAAGAATACAATGCGGATACAGCCAAAGTGGGCAACACCGACCGCGGCTAGTAGCTGCGCGTTTCTCCAAACCAGCTGAATCTTAGCCAACGCAGGAAATGTAGAGACTACGTGGCCATGGGTGTTGTATAACAAATATAGTGTAAAAATCGTTGGATGCCAAAAATTGACTGGAATTCCCACTTCACAAAAATGTTTTCCCCAGTTATTTTATACAAACTATTCATCGCCAACTAGTGAATATTCGTAGTAACACTCATTTTAAACTATTTTAGTATATAACTATGCCCTACTGAAAAATGTTTCCCAAATTCATTCTTTCAAAATCTTTTGTAGTACTATTACTGTATTTAATACAGTATGTTAGTATAACAATAATGTTACTAAAGTATTATTTTATATTCAAATAGAAAATATAATAATAATGGTGAAAATCTCGCTAAATTAAAATACTTTTATTAGTGAACACGAAAATAACTTGTCATTGGCTTTCCAGTGAAAATAAAACTGTTAAATAGACAATATAAGTTCACTTTTGTTACTTGGTAGCGACATGAATGACTAAGGTCGATTTTAATCAAGTCCGTAGACGGCTCCAAGGACTTTGAAAGCTTTTCAAAATTCTAGCAAATGGAGGAGAAAAACGGCTTAGTTTCATTTCGTCATTAACTTACCCACGTTATAAGTTTAAAACAAAATATTGTGACGAAAACTAAAAATGATACAACACTGGAAAACGTATTAACGTTTTCTTCATGATGCCACAGAAGTACAGTAACTTCATTTCTTTGTAAGAACGTGCTAAGGAAAATAAAAGCTACATACTTGCAATTAGTTCAAAATATTATTGTTAACATTTTTGTTTGGGCAGTTTAAATACATTAAATGAAAGAATCGTTTGGTATGTCTATCGTATTTACTTGTACTTTGTACTATCACTATCGCTAGTAGTAGCATACAAACTTCTGCATACGTTTCCTACAAAGCCAAAATAGTACGGAGAATCATGGGTAGAATAGCCTTTACGTGTATATTTAAACGACAACTCCTTCACATTCATTGGACAATTCTGGGAAGGAAATCCGAGACCCTGTCTGGTGATTGGACATTTTTTGGCGGGTTTGGAATTCCACTTATTATAATACCACGCACGTGTTGTGACGCACTTGACAATTTACTCACCATCAAACATAGTGGTAGACCGCACAAAACGATCAAAAAAATAGTGATACATGTAATGTTAGCAAATCTGTTTCTTACAGATGAATAATCGCTGTATTATATTGTATTTTTATTAATAATTAATATCACAAATTTCTAGTACATCTATTTTGTTGGTGTTTTTTATTTCATTTCCCTTTACTTTACTTTTTTTTTGCCTGTACAAGTTCCTCCTCCAGACAGCGTAGTAATACTCTTTCGGTATATTTTATTTTACGGTCAACGTTCCCCATATTCAATTCATGCAACGTTGCCGTCGAAGTAACATTGGTGGTGTACAACTCTTATAAGTTATATAGCAAAAGTGTGCGGGAAAAATTTAAAGGTATCTTGTACACTTAGTACTGGTTATACAGTGATACTTTGATACGAAGAATGTTAGCCCGAAAGATTTCCACATTTTCTGGTGTTTTTTCTTCAGGATGTGCACATCAAAATGAAAAGGATAAGCAAGGTAGGCTAACTTCCAACTATTGTATTTATCGTTTGAACGCTTGATTGTTGGAAAGCTAACGTTCGTCTCGTTAGGTCCCTTACTAATGCTATTCAAGTTAGATATAAATAAGTAAAAGCACTGTAATAGTATTTCTTGTTCCCCAAAGTTTTATAAAAATGTCCGGCATACCACAATCAGTCGTGCAAGAGACCTATATATTATCAAATTATAAGTTGTTATTGTTTCATTTTCAACGTTCCATAACTCGTATTCCCTGTAAATTTTTTTATTTACATAGCCAAATAAATAAAAGTTCGAAAGTGTTTATCAAATCAATAACTCTTTTCTGATATACATACACATATATATTTGCTATGAAACTGATTTTTTATTTTGTTTTTTATTTTAATAGCACGCCAAGAACCGTTTGAAAAGGCATATCGTGTAGGTCCAGTCCTTGGCAAGGGTGGCTTTGGCACTGTCTATGCGGGAACAAGAGTTCGGGATAATCTGTTGGTAAGCTTTATTCACTTTAATATTTTCTGTACGAGTTTCCTTCCTAGCTCTAGCCTAATTAATACAACTTTGTAATCAATACATTTTGTAAGATAGGATGAGCTACATAGTATAATGTGTTATAACATTAAAAATTAATAATTTCACATGTTTGAAAAGCATAACGAGCCTTACAGTTTCAAATTTCAAACTTGGCACCAAAAGAAAATTTTCATTGTACTTTTGTAGTAACTTAATTAAGCTTAAATTTGATAAGTCAATTAACACTGTGCATTTCTCCGTTTTTCAGGTTGCCATAAAACACGTTTCAAAAGAGAAAGTCACCGAATGGGGACAGGTAAGCCAGTTCGAAAATTTTTTTTTCATTTTCCCTTTATCATCATTATATTCACAATGCAATTTAACTTTAACTAGGGTTAGGTCTTAAATAGTGTTTACTGTTACTGACAATACTTTTAGTTAGGCCTAATTCTTAGAATAAGTGTTTCATTTTAGCATTTAACAACACAATCTCTCTAAAGCGTTTCATTTGTTCAATATATATATATATATATTTACGTTGCACATAAATCGTTTGAGTTGACCAATAACACAAATACCATTGTGTTTCCATTTTAGATCGGAGGGAATAGGGTACCATTAGAGATCTGTCTGCTACGAAAAGTCAACAATTCATCGGGAGTGATTCGTCTGTTGGATTGGTACGAACGCCCTGATTCGTTCATAATCATCATGGAGCGTCCTGAACCAGTGAAGGATTTGTTCGACTTCATCACGGAGCGCGGTGTGTTGGAGGAAAAGTTATCCCGTTTGTTTTTTCGGCAGGTTGTTGAAACTGTGATAGCATGCCACAAGGCTGGTGTTATTCATCGCGACATTAAAGATGAGAACATTCTTGTTGATATGAAAACATTCTCTTTGAAGTTGATTGATTTCGGGTCAGGAGCTTACATGAAGGACACAGTCTACACAGATTTTGATGGTAAATATTGTGTTTGGTTTAAAATATATATATATATATATACTTATATTTTTGCTAAAATGTGTAAAACACTGCAATACAGATTTAATGATATTCTAACGGAGGAAATTTAATGGCGGCATAAAATATTGGCATTGAATTAACCTGCGTTGTGTGTGTATATTACAAAGTGGGGGGCAAGTCAATAAAACAGTAGTCGCAAGATGTTTAAGGTAGAATACCTTTCATATGATTAATGTTTTCGTATATAAATAACACTGGACTCATTACTATCTTGTTAGTATGACGATAGGGATGTGAAAAGAAGTGGTCGATTCATTATTTGAAATAGAAGGAGACAGTAGAACTATGGTGTTGCCTTCGGGGTCTCGGGTTTCATTCAAGAAAAGTAGCTAAACTAGTCCTAGCAACATATGGGTTGATTCGCCTCACCGTGGCCTCACATAAGCTTCAGTTGTGATTGGCTTAGTTATTTGACAAGCTTGAGGGCAGTGCTGGTAGGAAACCTGGTTTTTCCCCTATTGTTTCTGGATGGTTAGTTTATTTTCTGCTATTGTTCAAAGTAAGTGTATAACGGCTGCTCATGAGTTATTGTTATACATTAGTTTAATATACTTATATTAGGAGAGAATGTAATGCATGATAACGATACGCATTCTTTTGACAAAAAGCTGTTCTAAATTCTAATTTTGGCAACTGCAAGAGGCGTGGTTGAGTAACTTAAGGTAGAAAATAGCTTCCAGCTCAGGCTTACTTAATATATCCATGGTTCGTAAAGTACCTGCTCTGCCCGACCAAAATTAATCACCGCGCGCCTGGCAGGGGCCCAAGTCTGAGAATTTTGGAGGTTGACATTTAAGCTCCCCCGAGTGACTCAGAAGTTAAGGATTATGAACGCTTGGATACACGCCATCTTATAATTTTTAACAGTACTCTTTAATTAGCTAATTATGTTTTGTTTATTTAACTTAAAATTATATTTTGTATTTAACAGCTTTCCTCTTTTTCCCCCCCTACAGGAACCAGAGTTTACAGCCCACCCGAATGGATTCGTTATAATCGCTACCACGGTCGCAGCGCCACCGTGTGGTCTTTGGGAATCCTACTGTACGACATGGTGTGTGGCGATATTCCTTTCCAGCGTGATGATCAGATTCTTAGAGCCGATGTTTCTTTCCGACGTAGATTATCTGCAGGTAAACGATATTTCTAACAAACATGGCGATTAAAACTATTGTATTGCGATATTTCATTTCCTTATAAGTAGATATTCTTGCTTGAGTCATCCGTAGTCTTTGTAGATGGTCATTCATACTTAGTTACTTTAATTCTGGTAGTTTAGTGATCATTTTTATAATTATTTTGTTCTTCGTCTATTATAGAGTGCCAAGACCTGATCAGGAAGTGCTTGTCAATCCGTCCTAGTGACCGGATTTCTCTGGAAGACATCCTCGCTCATCCTTGGATGTCTGCCAAGCTTGAGAGTACCACCTCCGCCAATATTCCTGTGAGACGTAGCTCTGTTGACCAGCATTCCGTGGACGTAGCGTCCACAAGCAGTGAAGAAAGTATATGATGACCAGCAGAATCGTAGTGGTAGTGTTGGTTCCTAGAACTGAAGTGACTGAGCTTGTTCAGGGTTGTTATGGCGACAGATAACACGCCCTTCATTGTAAATAACGACATCTATTTACCGACATCGGTAAGAATCTCGTTGCCTTTCCTGTCGTCTGGCCCAAGTGAGTCGTAGGTTCTGGCCGCAGCTTTGTCCAAATGTTGGTCAGTTCCGGTGTTTGGATATATTTACAAACAATTGAGTCATCGTTGACTACTGAACTGTGTACAGTTGTTCGTGTTGGGGGTTAACTTATATTCTGTATTTAACCATTTAATGGCATATCAGGCACGAAGAGTGAAGAAGACACTAAATATGCTGTGTTTATAGTCATGTATTTATTTTTTATGGCAAGACAGTGTTGAAGTAGGTATACTTACTACAATTAACGGGTATCGGTTTTGTGCAAAGATATGCATTTTGTGAGTTGCGAAACCAAAGGTGAGGGCTAGAAGTTTGGATAACTTTTTTCCGGATATTGATATCCAGAGTGGATTGAACTGTATATTAGAATATAAAAGTTACTTTAATACACATTAATTGAATTGGTTATTTATCAAAGTTTCAGAGTAGGGAAAGAATAAAGTTATAACGTGCCAATTTTACTTGAGCCCTCAAGTATTGATTAGTCGGGAAAATATTTAAATAGACGGTCAAGTCGCTAGATAACGTAACGAGTGTATTTATATTATAAATGTATATAAATTGAAACCATGAGCCAACTTTCAGTTCCTCACTGTTTGTATATAGGTTTCTTATTTATTGACATCTGTATACAGTATGTATTACATCTTTATAACTGTGAAGAGATCCAACATTTGATCCGAAGGAACTGGCTTCCATACGAGTAGTGTCCTGAAATGTATACATATTTAAGTCTGTCTAGGGGAATCTTACAACAGATTGTTTTCCCGAGAGTTACCACTCTCCTTGCATGTAAATATAGTGTATAATATTAAAAAAGATATTTTTTTAAAAAAATGTTTCATTAACCAACAAATGTGTCCTGTTTTCTTTATTTGAATGATATTTGTTCGTAACATAAGTCGCTCAACCTGCAATTTTTTATTTACACGTAACGTATGTTGTAAAAAAAATCACGTTTCTTTTCATTACTATTTAACATGAAATGAATAAAATTATTAGGTGGCGTAACGATTTGTAATGTTCGAGGTAATTCTTATTACACAACACATAAGTAGCTTCTTCGTAATCGTCAAGCTGGCATTCCTTCAAGATATGTATGTATTCCTTACTAAGAACTGGGTGCGTAACAAGACCTGCGTCTGTGTGCGGGCATATTGCCCAAGCCATGACGTCACAGGAAGATGTGGCAAGCGTGAAAGATTCTGTACCGAAACAGAACTTAGAAGTAAAACGTATATGGCGATTTTGAGTGTTTGGTTTATATTGACTCAAGGCTTTTTATGTCGGGAATGTGGTTGACGCAAAGTTTCGTCATCAGCAGCGCGTTTCATGTGACTACCGATCACAGGATTCAACGACTCACATGGTTAACGAAAGATAATCTGGGTTTTTGAATGACTTGTAATAATAGGGGAGCTAAAAAAACGTACTGGTACAAGATACTTTGTTGATAATTTGTTACAAATAATGAAGAACTATTGTGTCTCAGTCTTCACTAACTGATATGAAACCATTATCACAATTTAGAAGAAGTTAGCTTGTTTTCCTGTATTCGTATGTGAACTGTTTGTCTTCGGTGCGAGCTTGTTTTATGACGTATATGAAATGCACTTGAACGGCCATTGATTAAGCTTTCAGAATGAGCTTATTTGATGTTCATATTTTGTTTATTCCCGCCTCCAATCAAACAAGGGACTTGTTTTATTCCGAGAATTTTATGTTACTCATGTGTGTTCCTCAACATATATTTGGTTGTATGGCACAATAGCGTAGGCTGCGTTTCGTATCTTTATTAAGTGTTGGACTTTGTGAATGATGATAAACTTTAAGGACAGTAATCGTACAAACATTTTCCAAACTAATTACACATGTTAGAAAGTTTACAAACTTAACAGAAATTGAAAACCCATATTTCGCAGCGACACGATGAACATTACTTGGTACAGTGTAATAACATTTTTAAAAGTATTCCGCTAAAAACTGGAATAACTATAAACATAAGTAATAATTTAAACAATTATTAGCTGAATAACGTTTTTAGAATTTACAAATGTAATAACATGTTGAGCGGAGTTTTCCCCCAATTACAACCGGAATTTCGAGTTAATAACAGTTATGAACCTCTGCAGTAAATCGTTATAGCTGGTATTAAAAGAATAAAAATAGCATTTCACTTAACACAATCAGAGTATTTGAAAGACAAAGCAAGTTAAACAATTGGCGAGTAATGAGAATGAGTTCAAAAGAAAAACCTAAAAATACACGGCTTCATTGTAACATCGATGCATTTTAGAGATTTTTTTTTTTTTCTAAAGAAACCAACATGATAAAAATGTTCACGTATATTCGGTATCGATACATGTAAACGACATCATTGTTTTAATGATTTGTTCTTATGAAACTTGAAACGCTTATTAATTTAAAACGTATGAGAAAAATCACGATTTGATAGAGAGTGTCAGGATCTAGAAAAAAAAATACTGAGACTTTGAGTAATCTGTGCTTCTCATAAACTGAAGAATTGTCCTTCATTATTAGTTTGTAATAGCAAACACAGATTCGGATCTGAAAATGTTATAAATCAGTTTCTATTGTTTGGCATAGAGAATTTATGGAATGTGATTTGCTTCGTTTTATCAACACGATATAAAAACATCGTGTGAACTTGATGTTACTACATGGTGTTGAAAAGTAGGTCACCTAAAATACATATTACTTTAGATGTAGCGTACTAAAATACACAGTTTCCTACATACGATTTCCACCTCGTAGTGCAAAAAATGTTTCAAAAGGAAAATTAATGTTAATCAAGGACAGTATATACGTCAGAACAGAGAAAAAAAGGTTATTATTTGCGTTTGTCAACCGCCATCTATTGGGAACTTTATTTATTACGGTAATGGTTTGTGAACATTAAGGTAATTATATTCTTGGTTTGGCCTCTTGTGTGTACCTGTATAATTGTTTCTGTTTTAATTTCGAAATATGGTTAATTGGACAGCATAGGTAGCTTATTGCGTGGCTTTGTGCTAAACCAAACAAACCATTCCAACAGCCTTTTTCAGGACAGATAATAGTTGCTGTAGAAGATCTGAAAATTTCCTAGAAGAAATAATGAACGAGAAGAATTAAAAACTACTTTAACTCCGAATTGTCAAAAAAAAAATATTGTTTTCTTCTTTTTAGAAAGTGACTTAAATAAAAGAAAGCTGTTAAGTCAATATGCCGCAACACAAGACTGACTCCAACTGATGTGTGATTTCATATACACATATATGAACATATATATATGTATATTTAAACTGCTAACACTTATTTTATCTCACTATATTCACTCCATTCCACTTTATTTATACTGATTCTTGTCGATTTTTAATGTTGTTTTTTCTAAAAAACATGAAATTTAACAAAACTGTTTAATGCTCAGATGAAGAATATTAATGTGAGCTCGCTCTTACGCCTAACAATTTTTTAATCAGTAATTGAAATTTAATGTACATTGTGGTGGTTTACAGCAACATTAGTATTGGTGTGTGTATTTATGGTTAGTAAGTTATTCAAATTGTAGATTTTGAAAATTTACACATGCACAAAAGGTTATTGTAATATATTAGAAATTATCCAATATTAAAAATTGTGACACTGAGATAACGGTGGTTAATAAAACTTTATTTGACAAATAGTAGAGATATGTAATTCTTAAAATCTACAAAAATCTTAAAATTTTGTTGAATTTCGTGCAAAGCTTCTCGAGGGTTATCTACGCTAATCATCCAAAATTTTGAAGTGGTATACTAAAGGAAAGGCAGCTAGTCAACACCGCCTACTCGTGGGCTACTCTAACTGAATAGTGGGATTTGACCGTCACTCCTTTAACGCAACAACGGCCCCATAGTGCGGAACACAAATCACAGAACCTCTGATCCACAGCTCGGACCAACTGGTGAATATTGATCTGAATACTTTAGATTGACTGATCGTATATGCCTATCCATTTGTCATTAATTCAGAATCACATTAATTTACTTCTGGTATATGTGAGAAAGTGTGTGATGTCACAAAGTGCTAAGACTACAGATAAGACACTAAATGATGTTTTTTAAAGGATATTTTTTAATTTCTGAGTGAAAAATATTTACAAAACTGGGAAGTTATATCAAACTACAAAAATTTATGGAAATATCTGATAAGGATGGTTTATCTATGTAGAACAGATCGTTGTTAAACGAAAAGAGGATCTCGTTCTCCATTAATATTCTTCAGTTGACTAACGTCATGATATGAAATCCATATGTAAAACTGGGTTTTGAATTTACAGTTTCCCTGATTTTCGAAAGTATTACTTTACAAATATTGCAACATTCGATACTGCCCTTGACGTTATCATGATATCTCATGAGATTATACGAATAATCATGGCCAGGTGGTTAGGGCGCTCGACTCGCAATCTGAGGGTCGCGGGTTCGAATCCCCGTCACACCAAACATACTCGCCCTTTCACCCGTGGGAGCGTTATAATGTTACGGTCAATCCCACTATTCGTTGGTAAAAGAGTAGCCCAAGAGTTGGCGGTGGGTGGTGATGACTAGCTGCCTTCCTTCAAGTCTTACACTGCTAAATTAGGGACGGCTAGCGCAGATAGCCCTCTTGTAGCTTTGCGCGAAATTCAAAAACAAACAAACATATACGAATAAAAATAGTTTATATTGTTATGATGTGAGCAAATTTTCATCTAAAGCATTGAAATAAGGCTGCTAACAGATATTCCAAAACTTAAAAAATATTATATTTTAAGATTTTCTAACAGAAATTCTAACTGTAAATATATATATATATATATTTAATAACGTTACGGCTAGCGCAAGTTTTCAACAAAATAGCTCAATGGCCGGATTTTGACATTAGTTAATCCAATATAGAAATGAGGTTATATTCAGGGGAGTGGTCCAGATAAAGAAGCTTCCCAATGTTTAGGTTTGAAGTGTTGGAAGATGTGAGAATTTGAAATGAGTCGATATAGGTATCACTGTATTTCCTGAAGGAAACACACACAAAAAAACGAGCCGATTCTTTTGCAACTTGGAGAATACAACGTTATCTCCTTGCACAAGTAAATATCAGAAAGCTAAAATACGTTGCACACATCCCCAGACAATGAAAGTAAATTAAGGTAATGCGTGATACAGTTCTAAAGGAATAGCTCTGTGGAAAGCAGAAACTTTAGTGAAAGAACAACCTCAAGGATTAGCTGGGGATTACAGCGGTGATGGTGATGTCTAAGAATATGTCTGAGATATCTGTGGCATTACTTTGCTATTTGAGTTACTTGACGTGTACCGTAATTCTTAATGATATAAAAATCTAAAACAAGTTTCTTCAGAACATCGTAACATTCGATATTCATCAGGAGATACCGCATGCTTTGAAACTGGCAGTCACTATATTACAATAACGTGAAACAAACACACCGAAATATGTTGTTCTAGCACACTGTAGTTTCGAAAATATCATAATGTCGATGTGGTAATTATTTTTTTATTATTTTTTTGAGTAAGTAATAATGTATAGTCGAAAATTTTTGGTCGCGAAATCAAACAAACTAATACAAATTTCATTATTCTTCAGTTTGTTTTTGGCCAGATAGTTAGGGTGCTTGACTCGCAACCTGAGGGTCGCGGGTTCGAGTCTCCGTCCCACCAAACACACTTACATCTTCCGCTTTGAGGTGCGTTATAATGTGACGGTCAATCCCACTATTCGTTGGTAAAAGAGTAGACCAAGAGATGGCGGTGGGTGGTGATGATACCTGCCTTCTCTCTGGTCTTTCACTGCTAAATTAGGGATGGCTAGCGCAGATAGCCCTCGTGTAGCTTTGCACGAAATTAAAAAAACAAACAAAGAGTTTCTTTTTAATTGGTAATTCTAAAAGATGAACTACCAAGTAACTTGTGGTCTTTTTCAGATGATTGTCTTATTTCCTCCAACGAATTGTTCAGTTTCGGATCTTGCTACAACAAACCAAAGGGGTTTAAATCTTAAGTGAATATCAGCTTATAGCTTAATGAGTGTTGAGACGGAGAGAGTAGTGCAGCGAGAAATTATAAGGTAGCGTTATTACTACTTAATCTCCGAACTCCTGTAGTGCAGTGATAACTTATATGGTAGTGTTATTACTGTTTAATTCCCGAACTCCTGTAGTATAGCGAGAAATTATATGGTAGCGTTATTACTACTTAATCTCCGAACTCCTGTAGTGTAGTGATAACTTATATTGTAGTGTTATTACTCTTTAATTCCCGAACTCCTGTAGTATAGCGAGAAATTATATGGTAGCGTTATTACTACTTAATCTCCGAACTCCTGTAGTGTAGTGATAACTTATATTGTAGTGTTATTATTGTTTAATTCCCGAACTCCTGTAGTATAGCGAGAAATTATATGGTAGCGTTATTACTACTTAATCTCCGAACTCCTGTAGTGTAGTGATAAATTATATGGTAGTACTATTACTGTTTAATTTCCGAACTCCTGTAGTGTAGTGAGAATTTGTATGGAGGCGTTATTACTGTACTGTAGTGAGAAATTATATGATAGTGTTATTACTGCTTAATCTCCGAAATCCTTTACTGTAGTGATAAATAATATAGTAGCGTTATTACTGTTTAATCTTCGAACTTCTGTAATTAATTTCAAAAAAGACCCATAACTCGAGCGTTTTCAAATAATTAACTATTCTTTTCAGGAGAATTGTCAACTGTTTGAAATTCAGTGAACTTTTTTGTGTGTGAACTCCTGTAATGTAGTAAGAAACTATATGATAACATTAATACTGATTAACCTTTGAGCTCCCTGTAGTACAATAAGAAAGTGTACTGTCATTGTTATACATTGTTTCATTTTGGCGCTGTAGTAATTCAGTTTAAGCATCAAAGTTTAACAGGAAGAATTTAACCCACGTAGAGAAAGTTATTCTTGGAACACAGTAA
This sequence comes from Limulus polyphemus, assembly GCF_000517525.1. NCBI lineage: Eukaryota > Metazoa > Arthropoda > Merostomata > Xiphosura > Limulidae > Limulus > Limulus polyphemus. The sequence goes on along the minus strand of NW_013665959.1, from coordinate 127,241 downwards.
ATTTCGAGAAGGATAAACTCTAAAGAGTGAATGAATAAATTTTTTGAGCTGGATTTTTATTGTTCCGGCTGTCTTATAATTTTAATAAATCAGAATTAGCAATGTTATAAAACAAACTTTGATTTCTACCGGCAAAACTGTTCTGTTTTCTCAACATTTTTCCCGCTGGATAATATAAAACATAAAACTTTTCGCTAACCACGATTTAGGTTTACAGGGAAAACTAACCTTATTGAGTTTCCTACTTTCACAAAAACTCTTACAATGTTACAAACAAACTATGCCCCCCCCCAAGTGGCACAGTGGTATGTCTGTGGGCTTACAACGCTAGATACCGTGTTTCGATACCCGTGGTGGGTAGAGCACAGATAGCCAATTGTGTAGCTTTGTGCTTAATTATAAAACAAACTATGAAAAGTTGTTAAAAATAATTTTATAGAGAGGCCGTACGAAACATGTCTTCTTTCTATTAAAAAATGTAAAATAATTATGTCTAGGAGAAGGGAAGGGCATCAGTGAATTTCATCTTACAAGTGACAAATTTACAGCAACACCATTCAATAAAAATTCGTTTCTATGGTTTTTATTATAATATTGTATTGGACGGGGCAACATTTTCACCTTGGACAACTTTGTGTGCTTAATCCTCTAAGGAACAAATTACAGTATCTGCCATGTTTATTGACCATTTCGTTTCTATTTTCCAAAGGTTTAAGGCTTATAGCAACTGTAATATAGTTTTGTATCTCAAGCAGAGTTTGTTACCAGTAGGTAGACTAGAGAAACAAAAGCGGTCACGTCACACTATACAAAGTCTAACAATCGATTCTCTTAGCGACAGATCACGTGGTATGGCGTTCCACGTGAGCCCTAAAACATCCATACATGTATATGATTGGAAATTGATCAGTAAGCCACCTCTCAGAAAGGTGATCTGTTAGAGGTAGTAGCATGACTTCTTATCGTCCTCAATTGCTCTGGCAAGTAGGGGTTTGGAGGATGGATGAAAATATGGACAGTGGACGAATAGAAAAATTACTTCTTGTAATACATGGAGAACAAATAAGAGTTTTAATTGAAGCAAGAGGTAGAAATGATGAGGCAGAAAATATAGAACAGATAAAAGGCCAGAGATGCGAGTCTATGAGAAAATAGTTTAAAAACCAGATGGTGTTTGTCGGAGAGTACTGTGACATCCATTAGTCTATTAACTTCCCATAATGACTGCTGGGTCTTAAACGTAACTTAGGAGAAAGAGTAAAATGTGACTTTTTATTGAACGTCCGTTTTCTTTGTCACTTAACTTTGTAATGATACACTAAACTGTTACGACAGGTGGTTAAGAAATACATCATTTATGTTAGTTTGAGTTAATCTACTTTTCAACAATTATAACTTCTTATGAATAGTTGTTGTCGATTCTAGCCAGCACACCAACTCTTTAAGAAAAATCAATACAGATATACAAACACATACCAGTTCGTGCTACAGCTGGAAGTGCAGTGTAATTTGGGAGTGTTATTAAGTGTATTTACATTTTCAACTAATGGGAACAGAGCTGCAACGCAAAACCTTCTAATTTCACATTAATAATAATAAGAATTATTTCACCAACATCTCTTTCACGTATTTTAATCATCATAAAATAAAGTACAAAATTAACGAATCAAATGTATTCTCCTCCATTCTTTCAATATTGGTTTTTGGGTGCTTTAAGTTAAGTAAATTACACATAGTTAACAAACTATTTTTTATTTTACACTTTTAAGCTCAAGAACTCGTAGTCAGGTGGTTAGGTTTATTTGGAGTTTCCGGCAAAGCTACTCGAGGGCTATCTGCCCTAGCCGCCCCTAATTAACAATTATAGACAGCTAGTCAACGTTACCCACCGCCAACTCTTTAACCAACGAATAGTGGGATTGACCATTACATTATAACACAACCACAGCTGAAAGGGCAAGCATGTTTGGTCACAGGGATTTAAACCCGTGACCTACAGATTGCGAGTAAAGCACCCTAACCACCAGACCATACCAGACCTACAGTCAGGTGGTAGTCGAGCATAATAATTATCTGACTAGTTAATAATGTTTCTTATTATTATCAGTAAATAACTAAACACACGAACGTTAACTATAATTTTCGTGATTTCTTTCATTCCAGTCCGAGCTGAAATGGTAGCGTGCCGGAATGTGTATTCAAGGGTGCATGGTTCGGATCACATTGACGAAAAAGAAAGTGAAATCGTGCTTCGAATTTTGTGGTCGTGGATGTGTTAAAACAATGACAATCAAATCCAACTCTTCGATTAGAGTATCCCAAAAACTGCACCTGGGTGTTGTTGACTAGCTGCCTTCCATCTAGTCATCAATTCAAAATTAGGGACGACTGGCGCAGATAAAGACTTGTGTAACTTTGTGCAAATATTGGAAACAAATCAAATGAATCATTCCATTCCATTCATTGGCTGTAATTTCACTAGATAATAAACGTACTATTCAAAATATCATTAAAATTCCACATTTGTAAACATTGCGAGTAAAACATTTTGCGGCTGGGGATGGCCTGCTTAGTAGTTCGCGAGACAGGCTGGTTAGTACTACATTAGAGCTGGCTGTGTCTGAGTCTTGGGTCATTGAACTGGCTGTTTAATCAAGATGGCACATAATGAAAATACTGAATACCAGATATTTTTATTCTATGCAACATCAATGAATCTTATGTTAGAGACTGATGACGAGATTCTAGCCCCCACTTTATAGAAAATAAAAGTTTGGAGACGACTTCACTGGGTAATGAAAAAACTTTATTATAAATGTAAAATTTGTCGAAACGTCGTACATTTATAATATAGTTTTTTTTCCCATTATCCAGTCAAGTCGTCTCCAAACTTTTACTTACGTTAGAGTGGTAACATTTTAAGATGACTCCAAACCTTGCTAAACTGAGGCTTACTAGACTTAACTGATATAATAATACAGTAAAGGTTTGATTGTCATCGTTCTCTGTCTGTTGCTTGTTCTTCGCTTGCGCGTTTCCACTTGTGTCTGGTATTCGTCATTGTAATATGTACTGCTTTCGTAACATATCAACAGTTTACGTTCATTATCATATTAACAATAACTTATTGTTTATCCTAGTTATTTCACGAAATAACACTCTTTGTTAAGACCGTGTTTCCTTGAAAGGATAGGCTAATGTGCAACAGGTATTTTATAGCCATTTCCTGTGAAAAAACAACGAGTGTTTCCTCTTAGAACTTTTCAAATGCAAATACAAATAATTAACTCATTTCCAATATAAATTATCTCTTCTAACCAGCGCATGCGCAGTCTCCAAGAGCATTTTGTTGTTCATTACCTTTCAGCCATTAGGGTGTTATTAAAGTGACATTGAATCCAACTATTCGTTAGTAAAAGAGTAGCCCAAGAGTTGGCGGTAGGTGGTGATAACTAGCTGCTTTCCCTCTAGTTATTTACTGCTAAATTAAGGATGGCTATCGCAGATAGCCTTCGTGTAGCTTTGTGCGATGTCCACCGGTGGGACAGCGATAAGTCTTCGGATTTGCAACCCTACAATAAGGGGTCCGATTCTCCTCGGTGGACACAGCAAATAGCTCGATGTGGATTTGCTATAACAAAACACACGTACTAATTTGTCCCCCAGTGGAACAGCGATAAGTCATCGGATTTATGATACTACAATCTGGGGTTTGGTTCCCCTCGGTGGACACAGCAAATAGCTCGATGTAGATTTGCTATAACAAAACACACGTACTAACTTGTCCCCCAGTGGAACAGCGATAAGTCTTCGGATTTATGATACTACAATCTGGGGTTTGATTCCCCTCGGTGGACACAGCAGATAGCCCACTGTGGCTTTGCTATGAGAAAACACACACACTTGTGCGAACTTCAAATCACCGGTTACAATTTTTCCACTTTAGACTTAAAAAACAACAACAACACTGATAACGGTCACGAAGAATATGGATATGTTAAAATTAAATACCCTCAAAACGTTTTACGATTTTTGTGTGCTATGCCTAGTTATGTTTTGTTTCTTCTACATTTTTCATTCAACTTAAGAATATGATTTCTGTGAGAATTCCCGTGTTCTTGGAAATCGCCGTAGTTTTTAACCATTTAATGACTCACGCAAACAAGATCAAAAGACCACTAGCAGGCGATCGTTACTTGTCTCAGTTACAAATGTATCCGGAAAGTATGATAAAACTCACAGATTCTGGATTTTAGAATCATTAGCTATCTGCCTTTCTGCCTCAGCGAAATAAACAAATAGTTATTCAAGGACACGGTTATTTGATCATATGGCTGTTCAGCCTTTTAATCTGGGTTATTTAGCTCCAGGCGATAAAAAAAGACACATTAAAACATGCTTTTCTTCCAGTGCCAAACCTATTATTTCCAAAATCGTGATTATCTTCTGTAGCGGAATTTGCTAATAATATTATGAGAACTTACGTTGCAGATAGAAATATATATATATAGTAAACTATCTTAAATGCACCACACACACACAACAAAAAAAGATTGATGTTCAGTTTGATAATTCCTAATTGTGACTTCGAAATAGGTAATTCAAAATTATGTCTAGCCTTTAGCGCCTCGCCCTTTACTTCTATAGTGAGATGTGAAAAAATGCGTGCCTTTTATAAATAAAGCCACAAGTAACAGATGAAGTCAGGCGAACACTAGCAAAACGTTATTTTTAACCCAATGCAGTTTTTAATTGAATAACATACTTTAATTTGAAAATACTGCCATCCTCCTGTATGATTTCCATTAAGGTATAACAGATATTAGCATTTTTTGTTTTACTTTAAAAGCAGTCTTTGTTTTTTCATAGTTTATGGTGTCGTTTCACATAATTCTTTTTTTTTCTCTTTCTTGAGAAGCATTTATTTAACAAATTAAATACATTTATCGAACTGAATCAGGAAGTTTTACCTGTCTTCGTATTTGAGTTTAATTCGAAACTGAGTAGTCGGTCCATGTGTCTCAAGAACTGTAACCAGTTAGTTACGGGAACAGAGGCAAAATTCGGCCAAGGACACTTACTGGCTTTAAACTTTATAAAAGAAAAAATCTCAACATACTGTGCGTCCCTAGGTAATTCTGTGCTCCTTTAACCTCTGAAAATCTCAAGAGGCAATGTAATTATGGGTTTTTAGAATTATATTGAAATTATTTATTACATAAAGAATGTTATCAGCTGAAAAGAAATATCACAAAGTAGAGAATTGTAATTATGGGTTTTTAGAATTATATTAAAAGTATTTATTACATAAAGAATGTTATCTGCTGAAAAGAAATATCACAAAGTAGAGAAAAGTATTGTTCCTTTACGGTTTCACAGGCAATGTTTTGGAGCCACTAACCGTTACATTGGTAATTATCATGTGTTAGTAGAACCGTTACATGGGTAATTATCATGTGTTAGTAGAACCGTTACATAGGTAATTATCATGTGTTAGTAGAACCGTTACATTGGTAATTATCATGTGTTAGTAGAACCGTTACATGGGTAATTATCATGTGTTAGTAGAACCGTTACATAGGTAATTATCATGTGTTAGTAGAACCGTTACATGGGTAATTATCATGTGTTAGTAGAACCGTTACATAGGTAATTATCATGTGTTAGTAGAACCGTTACATGGGTAATTATCATGTGTTAGTAGAACCGTTACATGGGTAATTATCATGTGTTAGTAGAACCGTTACATGGGTAACTATCAAGTGTTCGTAGAACAGTTACGTGGATAACTATTACAACTATCACGTGTTAATAGAACCGGTACGTGGATAACTATCACGTGCTAGTAAAACCGTTACATAGTTAACTATCACGTGCTAGTAGAACCGTTACTTGGGTAACTATCATGTGTTAGTAAAATCGTTACGTGTGTAACTATCGCGTGCTAGTAGAACCGTTACATGGGTAACTATCACATGTTAGTAAAACCGTTACGTGAGTAATTATCACGTGTTAGTAGAACCGTTACGTGAATGATTATCACGTGTTAGTAGAACCGTTACGTGAGTAATTATCACGTGTTAGTAGAACCGTAACGTGAGTAACTATCACCTGTTAATATAACTGTTATATGGATAACTATTATGTGTTAGTAGATGGGTGGAAGCTGTTGAAAAATGTGTTAATTGTTCAATTTCTTCGATGGGTGTATTGCTCGTAGCTTTTAGCCTTTTAACTTTGAGTATTTGCTATTTCTATGTTATACCAAAGACAATGTGTATTTTATGTTTAGTGACCTTATGTTCTCCATATGACAAAACAACGTAATGAACGAGTTGAAATGCATTGACTGTATTTTGAGTATCTTTCTATGAGAATGACCTTATATTCTCCTATGACAAAACAACGCAATGAACGAGTTGAAATGCATTGACTGTATTTTGAGTATCTTTCTATGAGAACGACCTTATATTCTCCTATGAAAAAACAACGTAATGAACGAGTTGAAATGCTTTGACTGTATTTTGAGTATCTTTCTATGAGAATGACCTTATATTCTCCTATGAAAAAACAACGTAATGAACGAGTTGAAATGCTTTGACTGTATTTTGAGTATCTTTCTATGAGAATGACCTTATATTCTCCTATGAAAAAACAACGTAATGAACGAGTTGAAATGCTTTGACTGTATTTTGAGTATCTTTAGATGAGAATGACCTTATATTCTCCTATGAAAAAACAACGTAATGAACGAGTTGAAATGCTTTGACTGTATTTTGAGTATCTTTCTATGAGAATGACACTGAGCTTAACAAAAGTACGTAATATCTTTAATTTTGTAAGCGTAGTGATTTTAGAATTCAGTAGCTTCCAAATCTTTTTTCACCGACGAAACCTTATCCCGCTTACCTTGACTTGCACGACATCCCTACTGTCGCATGTAATGTTTTTTTTTGTAGATTTTTTTATGTTTTTAATTATTCTTCGTTTAGTGAAACTCTCGCAACACCCCTAGCCACTTGCCACGACACACAGTTTGGAAACCATTGCTATAATCATGGTTCGAACCCTCTCGGTGGACACAAGAGATAGCCCGAAGTGGCTTTGCTATAAAAAAACAACAACGTAAAAAACAAAAACGCACACACACTAATCAAGGACATTGTTGCCCCCCCCCCCCGGTGGCACAGTTGTATAGCCTGTATGTATGCGGACTTACAACGCTAGAAACCGGGTTTCGATACTCGTAGTGGGCAGAGCACAGATAGCCCTTTGTAGGGCCTTGCGCTTAACTACAACTAAACTGGTTCGAAATCCGTACACCGAACATACTACCATAACGTAACAGTTAATCTCACTATTCGTTGATAAAGATTTGACGGTGGGTGTTGTTGACGAATTGCATTCCGTATAATCTATCATTTAAAATTAGGAATGCTAATGTAGATAGCCCTCGAGTAGTGTTGCGCGAAATTCACTGAAATATACAAAGAAGTTTATATTTCCACAGCAAAAATCTTTAAGACAATTCAATCCTGTACTTACTGATATTTGAATGGTATTTTTTTTTTTTTGATTAGCCGTTTTCAATAGGAAAAGTTATAGGCATAAGTAAACTTAATTTTGTATAAAATATTCTAGTAAATTTTCATGTAAAGTTAGGGTTACACGTTTGGAAAGTATCTCAAAATGCAAATTCGAATACCCTAGAAAACTTGAATTTATATTTTTACAAAAAAATGTTTTGAGTAAGCCGAGTAGATTGAGTTTGAACTTATTCTCTTAGTTTTATGCCTTTGTTTTCGCTATGATATGTATCATTTCTATATAATTTCTTGTAAGGTTATAGTTTCAATCTGCTGTAGCGTTGAGCCGAGTTATGAAATCGAAAGATAAATTACAAAGAAATATGTTTTACATCATGATGAAGCAACATTTTTAGCAGAAGTCGGAGAAGTAGTGATAAAATAAAAGTTGTGTTTGACAACAAAAGGTGTTTTAAATCACATCTATATAGGTGTGTGTGTAAACAATCATTACACGATTGAGAGGAAGACAAGGGGAACACCAAATAATGAATAAGTGTGGAAATTCCATTCGTGAAAATTTCACCTTATGTAGGACATAAACCTCTGAAACAGCACGTCCTTGCAACACGTGCTTTCTATTGTAAACCTTGACCTCATTTCAATTAGCTATCTTTAGACAAGAGACCCAGTTGACCTTCAGGGTACTACAGTTTAATACGACAAAGCTTTTGGTCGATCGTCTGTTGCTAGGTGACAAAGGCTTTAAAAATCTTGTATGAGATGGAGATCCGGTTTTTGAAGGTCTTTTAGCAACAGAAGGTTTCGGTTGTTAATTTTTTAAAATGCTGAACAAAGTTCAATTTGTTGCTGAATTCCAAGCTGAAATTAGATCCAGTTCTGCTGAGGATTTAAATTTTTGAGCTTGTTCGAATTCGCACGTATAAACAAAATAGAGACTAAATCAGGAAATGTTAGTACATGTGTACACGTGTGCAGTAATAAACATAAGTAACAACCTAATAAAGGCACTCGAACTTTAATTTCACATGTTTTGCACAGAGAAATATACATATTTAAAATACTTGCTGATTTCTTTCCATAAAAAGAACACATTAAATTTACATTTAAATTTACGTTGCTTGTAAAAAGTATAAATTGACAGTGGTTATATAAAAATTTACCTAATAGGATCTAGATGATCTCATAAAAATAATTAATGCCTTATTTGAATAATAATACACCTGTGTTGAGTCATTGTGATACACAAACAGAAGCCTCTTGCACGTCAGTTTTCCTGTACACAAGGTTTTGCAAAATTTACAACAACAAAAAATTGTATCAGTTCAAAACGCATTTTTACAAAGCACCGGAGAATCTGCGTCACCTAGTGTTTCGATTCTAGAATCCAAATAAAAATACCTAAACGGTTTTTAATACAATATAATAGTTGAAGCTTCCATAATTACGAATTAAAGGAAAGAAAAAATAATAACAGAAAAATATTTTTTTTTTGTTATTATTTTTTCAATCCTTTAATATTGAATTATACAAAAAATGAAACGTTTTAGAATCGCCTTGTCCGTGCATTATTCAATCAGATGTGATATTTATTCACCCAATAAAAGTCCAATTCAAACTAAATGTTATTAGCTACATGTTTGGTATTTTTCATTATGTTTTAGGTCACAAGTTACTGTGCAGGACACTACAATGACCAAAGGAAATTGCACTATTTCGGTAAGTAAAACTGATTATTAATAAGCGAATATTAATATCTTGCTTCAGATATATATATAGCTGGTTTCTCTTTTGGATTTCTGATACCAAAATGTAAAAGAAATCGTCACCATTGTCGTATTTACCTCAATTATTGGGTTTCGTTCCTCTTCCATCATGAATCTATATCTTTGTGATATAAACCTATGAAATATAAGTTGTACATGCGTTAAACTGTTGGTTTTTTATTCTACACAGACATTCTTTTGTGCATGCTCAACGGTGCTGTCACCTAAAAGGTATAACATTACTGTATTGAACTTTGTTCCTGACAGTTTATTTGTGATATTTCAACAGTGAGTGACTAATTTTTACTTAGACTATATAATAATATTTTGCCTCATTGGTGTATACTAATCATTAAAATACTAGCCTAATTTTTGTTTGTTTGGGTTTTGTTTTCTTGTGCCACACATAAAAAGGATTAATGTCAGGAAATCAAATAAAATATTTGAATAATCATGGAATTTCGTTTCTCTTTCCAGACAGGACAGGTGTACTGCCTACTAGTTAAATTGTATTAAATCAAGTAAGTGAATTACAAAAAGCCCGAGTTCTCACGACTACGTCTATAGAAAGGCGACAGATTAAATTAGAGATTAGAATGTCTGATTCAAGCTGTCGTCGACAATCCGCCTGTCATGGCGCTAAATTTGAGGGTCACCATGTAGTTACAGACAGGGACTGCGCTAGCGTGGGATGTGGGGGCAAAGGGGACACTGCCCCCTAGCTCCCCCAAATTCTAGTGAAATAACAAAAAAAGTACACTGTTAAGCAGGCAAAAATGCGGCAGTACATTCCCGCCGTCTGATGAGTTATTTCATTAGCAGACAAGTGACTAACATGGGATGTTTAAAATAACACCGCATCCAGAGGCCCAAACACATCCTTTCCCCTCTCCCCCGACAATAAAACAATAAAGCACTGGGAACAGGCATAAATCTTGTATGAAAACAAATCACACGCTAGGTTTACAGTAAGTTTTAAGCATTGGTCAGACAAATAAAAATGTGAAACGATACTATAAGGTATAAAAAATGTAGTAGCTCTACTACACGAGTTCATTTACCATCGTAAATTAAGAAGAAAAAAAGTCTTCTTAAGGAAGTCATGTATTGATCTACCGTACCTTACAAAGTATCAGTAACAGTAGTTATTTGGTATTGCTTATCGAAAAACTCACGTGGAACACAAAAGATGTGAGTTGGAACAGAACATGTAGAAGATATACTTGAAATCTGATGTCGAATAGAACGAACTGTCTTCAATCAGTAAGTTTGTTTTTTTATTATAAAGCAGAAATATACTGTTGAAACTGTTGTAATTCTTTATTTTACAGCTACATGCACAAAAGGGATATCTGCTCATAGCCGTTCATAATTTTGAACTGACAAACTAAAAGAAAGGCAACTAATCAATAACACCTGCCACCAACAGTTAGGATATTCTTAGCTGACCGAATAGTGGGATTTGACCATCGACTGTTATAGCGCACCCACGTCCCCAAAGTATGGAGCACGTTATTGTGCCAAGGGATCTTAAACCAAGAACCGATGGATCCATATTCGGGACACACTAACCAAAGCA
>NW_013665959.1:101253-115535 GCF_000517525.1 Limulus polyphemus | reverse complement strand
CCTAATTTAGCAGTGTAATACTAGAGGGAAGGCAGCTAGTCATCACCACCCACCGCCAACTCTTGGGCTACTCTTTTACCAACGAATAGTGGGATTGACCGTTACATTATAGGGCTGAAAGGGCGAGCATGTTTGGTGTGGCGGGGATTCGAACCCGCGACCCTCAGATTGCGAGTCGAGCGCCCTAACCACCTGGCCAAAAACAAACTGAAGAATAATGAAATTTGTATTAGTTTACTTGATTTCGCGACCAAATTATTTAAGTTCAGTTTAGTTATATCAAATGTTATTAAAAACTATTGATTTCAATTATTAATTATACAGGGAAAAAAAAGTACCAGATTCTAGTTGATGGGCGGGAGAAACTTTTGAGTTTTGGAAGATAACAATTTAAACGTTATTGAGACTAATAGTCCGGACGAGGATGAAGAGAGTGACATATCTAATTATGTTATATAACTATCAATTCGCATTCAAGCAGAGGCAGTCTTAAAAATATTTAGTTTCTCTCTTTAGATTAAAAAAAAAGAAATAAAATCGAAAAGGGGTTCCAGGTTTCACATCCGGGAGAAACGAACGACTGGATAAAACAAAGGTTTTAAATAAATTATAGAATTTCTTAAACAAATTATCAGACATACAGTTTTTATGCCTTACTATTTATCATCCGCTCGTGTTAGAGCTAGTGACAGCACGCGAATATTGATTAGTTTAAAATATAGTCACGTGAGATTGTTGGACATAGCTTTTTTTTGGTGAGAGCTGTAAATTTATTGATGATTTTTGAAAGCTTCTCTCCTCCCCCCTATTTGTATTACAGCCCTCAAAAACTTTAAACTATTTAATTAAACCAGTAATTATGATTAATACTGAATTATGTGACAAAAGTATTAAGCAGCGGAGGTGACGTCACATTTCGTCTTAAAAAAACTGAAACGTTTAGTTTTTGATAAAATTTTTGACATGGCTATACTGTTCGAATATCTTGTTATATTATTAACTGGAATAATTAAATACATCCAATAACTGTACTTACTAAATATACGCCTCTTAGACGACACATTATTATTTTTAATGTGTTTTTTCTATGGTTAAAAATATTTCGTTTGTTTGTTTGTTTTTAATTATACACAAAGCTACACAAGGGCTATCTGTGTTCTGCCCACCACGGGTATCGAAACCCGGTTTCTAGCGTTGTAAGTCCACAGACATACCGCTGTGCCACTGGGGGGCAAGGTATTTCGTATCGCAGTCAATAACTATTTACAGATATATGTATACGTGTGGATTCTGTGCCACAACCGAGAAGTAATATGATCTTATAGACAGATATAAAACAACTGCGCTAGCGCAGAGACATAATTTTAAGATATTGCTTTTCTGCTTGTTATGAAGTGTAAAGCTGCACAATGGACTATCCATGTAGTACCAACTGCAGGTATTGAATCCTGGATTTGAGCGTTAGAATCTCTCAAGCTTGCCGCTGAGCCACCGCGGGAGGGGGCACCAGATCCGTCAAAAATTGTTGTGGTTATGCTTATGCTTGGAAAGACCTTCGGGAGTAATATATAGTTTATTACGTATAAGAAAATTGTGCTCGTTGTTCGACTGTTTGAACACAATCACTTTTACTTGTGATAATTAATTATTTAAGTTCAATATATTTATATAAAATGCAGGAACGCCGAGAACCAGCACGGGCCCCGGGACAAACATTCTCGCCGGTCCCCCTTTCTCTCTCTCTTTTTTTAACATTTTCAAGAATTTATTATAAAAAAGATCCTAAATTAGGACAGCAACTAGCTCATAAACCAGATACAATCATAACAGCAGCCGTTTTTACCTCACAGTATATGCGTAAAAACGTTAATAAAGTAACAACAAATATCTATTAAATCTATAAAGTAACAAATACATATTAATTATTACTCAAATTATTATTTCAGTCGTTCTTAATGTACCAAGCGTCTATATGCAAAGAAAAGCCAAAAACTATAGTTTTTATCATTAAATGAAGATATAGCCTAAAGATGATTTACGACATAACCAGGTTTCATTCGCCCGGGCCCCTGGGCAGTTGCCCCTTTGCCCCCCTGTCGGCAGGCCTGATCAAATGTTTGGCTTGCGATTGGTTAAAGTTGTCAGCATTTTCCTGACTTTTAAGTGTTGAATTTTGTTGTTGTTGTTTTTTAATCTCTTGTGATAATACGTAGGTATATAAACATTTACAACTGCAGCTCTCGCCATTCTCTTCCAAAATGTTTATCTAACAGTTACGGCAAAAGATGAGCTTAAAGTGTACTGATGCCTAGCCATGGAATGAGGAGTTAGGTGGGAGACAGGAATTTGGTCGTTCTAAAATCGCTCCTGGCCCCTTACAAAAAAATAGTAATAATCTTAACCCTTCGTCAGAGGCAGCTAATTTTAGATTCACGCACGTACGCCGAACCCTCTATTTTTGTGATGTAAAAAATAATGCCTATATAGTTATAGCGCAGCTACTTACGGTATTTAACGTTTTCTACATAGTCTATATTCTTCTGATGAAGAATTAGCATTTTTTGGCTTGAAAGTTTCTCGAAGACATGACCCCCAGACCCCCTTACCATTAGCATGCTTTGAATGCTGAGTGTGCTTCACACACAATATGTGTTGGCTTCTAATCTCACATATTAGAACCCCTTGAGATTAGGTCGGTTTGTAACGGCGATGTGATATTGTGGCCACAGAATTTTAATTTCTATTCGTATATTTCGTTTTCATTAAAATTATTATTTATTTTTTTTTTTACTTTTCGCTCACAATCCTGTCATGTAGTACTGTTTTACAACCCTGATAAGCGTATTAGGTTCACGAAAGTTTTTGAAGGGTGAACACGAGCCATTCTCCTTGTCCCCTAATGATAATGCAAAAAAGAAAAAAATATATCTATATATATAGCATAAAAGTAAATAAATTAAAACAAATAAAATAACTTCTATAAACATGTTATTTAAGTTCATTGCACTGTCAGTCTTTGAGATGCTTGTTGTTGTTGTTGTTTTTAATTGAGCGAGGGAGGTGTTTGTCCTTGTATTCAGTGTGGCATGTTTTGATTGTGATGTTGCTGTATGAAAATTAAATGTAATGAGGAATTGACCCATGATAAAAACAAAGAAAAACAGATACCTAACAATGCTGTGGATAATATAAACATTGTTAGGCTTACTAATAGTGCTGCAAAGGTAGGGCACTCGGACGGACATAGGGTCAATTTAGGGATACTTCAGTCCAAAAAGTTGGAAGCCTCTGGACTATGCTATTATATTTTTTATTAATGTTTTTTTGTCAGCTTTATCGAAAGTTAACCGATTAAAAACAATGTTCTGACTATAATATCAATCAATGTAATATGTTCATATGTATTCGTAAAGAAAAGAAAATGCACTGTCTATGCAAACCTGTTTCTTAAAGGTATTTTTTTCATATTCAATTACTAAATTTGTGTTTAAAATCGGTACCATTTTTATAGAAGTAGATTTCCAGAAGTGAATGTTGAGTTGAATCACGTTACGATGCTTCGTGAAGTAACACGATGTCTTGGCTTCCTACCCTCCACTAAGAAAATCCTGTTAAGAACTTGGATTTGATTCATCCGAACAGTTGTGTGAAGCAGCTAAATAACACTATGAAAGAGAAAACAGATTAAACTGAAGACAGTAATACTCATATATTTTAAATTATAAATGTAAAATTTAATTTCTGTAATATTCTTTTACCTTACAGGGAAGAAAACTGATAATAAAAATAAATATAAAGGAAGGTTTCAAATTTTAATTTCAAGAAAATACTCCAAATTATGCGCAACACTAGAACATGATATCTCAATTAGCAAGAATGATGTAGGGTTAACATACGTTATTACAGTAATTTTAACATTGTACATTCGTAGATTTACCGCTGTCACACTGGTGGCCAAATTAGGCGTGAACTTACACGATTAGCTGAAAGTTTATTGCTTATTGTCATTATTTGGTGCATTTGCTATTTACACGTGAACACGAGAAATGACGTCAGAAATATAATAAAAATAAACGTATCTATTACAGAATGGGCGTTGCATACTGACAACTAGACTTGTTACGATACAATAAAAAATCAAGTATAGATTATGTGGGTAATTAATTAACAAAACGTCCATTTTAACCTGATACGGTTTTGACTTATCTACAAACACCTACAGCATTTTATTTTTTAATATACTTGCATTCAATCATTAAATTGGAAGCATAAAAATATTGGCTAAATTGTGATAAAAATGTTCAATTAATTAATTTTTATCTATTTTACTTGATCTACAAAAGCAAGAATTAAAAGCTAGTGTTTTTTTTTTAGGTTTTAAATCGAAGATAAGTTAACGATTGCTTATTATAACAAACAAAGAAAAAGTTAAATGAGAAAGCAATTAATATAACAACATGTAACTAATGCAGTCTGTAGTTCACTGTACTGACAATGTTCTCAAACAAGGCTAGTCTGTTATGTAAGTGAGCCACACCCGATCAAGGCTGCTCAGGAAATGCCAGCCACACGCGCGTTCCAGCTGGTGCTAACAATGTCTATCGGACAAGGTCGAATCTTGAAAACAATAGAATAATTGACATCTTAAACGTTATAGAATGTATAAAAACTGCACCAACACAACAACAAAAAATTATTCGTTTGCAAGAAACACGAGTCCTTGTACGCTTGTTTTGCATTATCTTATATAATGAACTCATGTGTTGGACTGTTGGAGTTTAATTTACGACGTAAAAAACGAGGGCATGCTTCGAAATTATTTAAATACATATATATAGTCTACATTTCTAGTGGACAAATTCCTGAATTCCCATTCCGGTAATTCCAGTCATGATTGACGTCAGTATTTTTTCGTTTTTATAGATTTAAACCGAACATGTGTCATGTGCTTTATACATGTCATGAATACATATAAACTCATAGCTATATAAATATGTATATTCATGTGTACTAAATAAAAGATGCTTAGTACACATATAAATAACGCGTTTAAGAAATAAAATACTTTTAGAAAGCGCAATATTGATGAAAGCATCAATTCTTGGAATATATTTGTTTCAACGATCCATCAGCAATTGACAAGTGCCACTTGAAACAGATTTATGTAATGGAAATGGGTTGTTAAACTGCATAAGGTTTGGATCAAGAAAGAATAAACGCATTTAACGAAAACTTCACAAGTAACAACAAATGTACGTGTTTCTTGGTGAAAAATAACTATTTCATTTTGTTACTAACCTATCAGTATCGAGATAGCAAAGCTTTGCGGTCTTAAAAACATTGTCTATTTAGCTAAATTTTGTATTTTTCTTCAATGAAAAAAATTCCAGCTGCTGCAAAACGAATCTTTCCTCTCCAATTATACTCCAAAAACCCATCGCAGTGCTGTTTCTATCAAGGCTGTGGCCCTGAACTTCAGAGGCTGAGTCTACACTCGAGACGTCCTAGCAACTGGCAGAAGTTTTTTCGTTTTTTTTTTTCCTCTGTCTTGGAGACTGCTTAAAAGGATTGGCTGCTCGAGTGCATACCACAGGCGGCGTCACTAAAGCGCAAGCCTTACTTCCCTTCGCTGGAATTCTATCGCGTCAGGTAGGGGTGAACATTTTAGCTAACACGATGAGCGCGAGCTGTCTGTGATTGTCTCGAGCAGCACTTCATGATACAACGTTTCTCTTGTCAGCAGATTATCAGGTCTGGTTACCCATTGTAAAAATACAGTTCAAAGTAACACCCACTTTGTATGACACAATAAAATGAGTAGATAGGCATGTAGATAAATGAAGGCACCAGGATTGAAAAACAAGCAAATAGGAGAAAATCAGATAGATTACAAGCAAATAATTTGAGGAAAAAAACTCACGAAGAGATAAATCAACGATTTAAAACGTTCCCTGAGAAGTGACTAAATCTTTTTTTTTTTAGTTGATACACGTATTTTTCCTTAGAGAAATTTACATTCGTGTATATATGTTATAGTTTTAATTTGTCCATAATGGAAAAGCAATCAATTTACTCAATGCATCTACCGTATAGTAAGATTAAATTATTACAAAACAAAAGAACAATAACCAAAAAACACGACCTACTTGGATGTTAAAACACTTATAACAAATTTTGTTGCTGTTGTTAAGCGCAAAGCTACACAGTGGACTATCCTTGTTTGTTTGTTTTGGAATTTCGCGCAAAGCTACACGAGGGCTATCTGCGCTAGTCGTCCCTAATTTAGCAGTGTAAGACTAGAGGGAAGGCAGCTAGTCATTACCACCCACCGCCAACTCTTGGGCTACTCTTTTACCAACGAATAGTGGGATTGACCGTCACATTATAACGCCCCCACGGCTGAAAGGGCGAGCATGTTTGGTGGGGTGCGGATTCGAACCCACGACCCTCAGATTGTGAGTCGAGCGCCTTATCCACCTGGCCATGCCGGGCACCCTGTGTGTCCTGCAGGTTGTTTTGGCCGCACTACACACTACCGTGTGTCTTGATAAATACAGGTAAGTCAGTATAAAAGGAGAGCTTATTGTTATTCAAAACTACTCGTTGTACGCCCCTCAGTGGCTTAACGGTAAGTCTGAGAGCTCATACCGCTACAAATCGGGTTTCGATACCAGTGGTGGGTACTGCAAAGGCACACAGTGTGTTATTAACAGGTGTAATAGTTTAGCAATTTCCCACTTTGTGTAGCTCGGCCTGTAGTAAACCAAACTAACATATATTTTCAAAGGATCAGCTCTACATGACTCTTACTTCACCTACCAAATTTCAAGGCAATCCATTAAGAAATACAAGAGATATAAAATCTACAATTTTGAATGAATTTCTTCCTGTGTTTTTTCGCACGGAAAATTTATTTGACAGAAAAACATACTTAACTTTTATGGATTTTTTTAAAATTTAGTATACTGATAAATCTTTATAACCTATAATTAGGTGTCAAATTTGGTCTAAATATAGGTCACAAGTGCAAACTTATTCAACAAAAACCTCTCAATTTTGACCAACATTTTTGCGCATGACTACGCAA
The DNA here is from genome assembly GCF_000517525.1 of Limulus polyphemus. Classification (NCBI taxonomy): domain Eukaryota; kingdom Metazoa; phylum Arthropoda; class Merostomata; order Xiphosura; family Limulidae; genus Limulus; species Limulus polyphemus. The sequence continues at coordinate 108,448 of NW_013665959.1, read as the reverse complement.
AAAGCCACATCACCTATCGGTCTGAAATTTTACTACTCTTCACCTAAGAGTAAAGGCGGACTGTTTTTAGTTTTTGTCATTCGGATTAAAGACTGCTGATTTAGAGCAGGAAAACTATAGAGTAAAAGTATGTGCAATAACATAAGTATTGGTTAGGCCAAGCAAACTAGATTAGCAGTTTCTAGTTCAAGTTATCAAAAGAATCATACGGGTGGACAGTTATTATTCATTACCAACTTTTAAGCACAAATTTGCTAAATTCTATGAAATTATCCTAATTAAAGAGTGTTCAGCGTCAAATGATATCAGCTTAAATAATGTTGCTTGATACGGCTGTACCGAGTTCATGCGGGTGATGACAAGAAACCGTTAATCTAAATTCCATGGCGTTAGTATAAAGGAAGTTATTAACATTGTTTTAGAGAGGAAAACTACCACCATTTTATCAAAAAGAATCTGGTTGGTTCTGTAAAGTATAGGTCTGTTCCGAATAACATGGTTGCGATCCTAAAGATAATGTTGGTTACTATCGAGTATCACTTTCTTATTTGGCGTGTATTAACAAATGCCATGATATCTAATAAATAACACTTTGGGTAAGAAAAAAAAGATGCGGTCAAAAAAGGATTGAGCTCGCTCATTTCAGCTTCGGACTTAAGGTCATTCTAGACTTGGGAGGGTCAGGTACAATCTAGAAAATAGCTTAATTCAGAAACTATTTAAGTTTAAAATTGAATCGAAATTTTTACTTTCATGATAAATTTTATGCGCTTGGCTTTAGGATAGGTGATCCCACACTACGTCTTTAATTTAGGCTTATTATACCAACACTCACTACACTTATAAGGTTTCACGGCACTCTACACGGCCCCCTTGCACCCACCTCACTAAAATCGTAATGGTCAGACAGTAATCGAACTATTCTATGTGGATAAAAGCATTTTGGCTTTCATGACTCCTGTTTCGATAAATTAAGTGGGACGTGACCTACACTGGCTTTTATATAGGTTAAATTATATAATATTTGTTTGATGCTCTTGTACTTGGGGCAACCTTTATAGTTTGCCGTGTACTTTTGTTGACAATTACAACACGTGGGTGTTTCATTTTCTTTCTTAGGTTCTTTAATGTGATGGTCTCTACCACAGCCCACGCATCGTGGGAGAGAGAGATTTTCAAGTTGCCGTTAAGTGTCCGTAACGTTGGCAGTTAAGGACTGAACGTGCGAGTTAAAGGAATGAAATCAAAACTGGCGGCCAAACTGGTAGCTACACTTATAGCATTGATAAGAATTTTTACAGCAAATATTCATTGATTAGTTAACAAGACCGCGTTTTTTGTTCAACTTGAGGCGTGATGGTGGGCAAATCAAAATACGCAGGCTAGCTAACTAATGAATGAATATTTGCTGTAAAATACTTATCAATGCATTAAGTGTAGCTACCAGTTTGGTCGCCAATTTTGACTTCATTCCTTTAAGTTGCACGCTCAATCCTGCTTTGGCCGTACCTTTTTTTTCACACCTAAGGTATTTTGGATTAGATATAATAATAGTAATAATAATGTTGAGTATCTCATTAAGTTCAAGCAGAATCCATTCTAGGGTACCGATAACTTTGTTTGTTTGTTGAATTTCGCACAAAGCTACTCGAGGGCTATCTGCGCTAGCCTTCCCTAATTTTGAAGTGATAGACTAGAGGGAATGCAACTAACCAACACCGCCCACCTCTAACTCTTGGGCTACTCATTTAACAAGGAATAATAGGATTAATTGCCACTTTATAACGCTCCCACAGCTGAAAGGGCAAGCACGTTCGGTTGACAGGTTTCGACCTCACCACCAGGCCATGCCAAGTTTATATTGATAAAAATAATTACAAAACAGTAGGTGACACAAAGACAACCTAAAAATACAATGAATATAACTTATGCATGAAATTTTCGAATAGGCCAAAGCCCATACATTCAACGATATTAGCATATTAAAGTTATATATATATATAAAAGTTTTATTGTTATGATTACACAATAATTATGCAATATGACAGAAAGATATCGAGTGATAATTCATGATGTATTTTCTTTTCGGGTTTCTAAAAAAAAACATAAACATCACTTTCAAAATAAGTCTGAAAAACAGTAAAATTGGACACAACTGAAAACTATAAACTCAATATAATAATCAAAGGCGTCGCTAGGTGCTTAAAAGATTCGGAGCTTGGGCCCAGAGGCGCGGAAATTTTCGGGGTTTTAGTATGATATGAATCATGGTTTTTCTAATCTGATTTTTCAAGACATCAACTAGGGATTCAGGAAATAGCTAGTTCATTATCTCCAAAGTACCAGATGCTAGTAGAGACCATTATCTTTAAATACCAGATTCTAGTAAAGACATTACCTCCAAGTACCGGATTCTAGTAAAGATATTACCTCCAAGTACCATGTTCTAGTAGAGACATTACTTTAAAGTTCCGGATTCTAGTAAAGACATTACTTTAAAGTTCCAGATTCTAGTAGAGACATTACTTTAAAGCTCCAGATTCTAGTAAAGACATTACTTTCAAGTACCAGATTCTTGTAGAGACCATTGCTTCCAAGATTCTAGTAATAACTATTGCCATTGCTTCCATGTACACCAGATGCTAGTAAAAACCATTATTTCTAAGTGCCAGATTCTAATAGAGACTATTGCCTTAAAAACATTGCCTCTAAGTACACCAGATGCTAGTAAAAACCATTATTTCTAAGTGCCAGATTCTAGTAGAGACTATTGCCTTAAAGAACATTGCCTCTAAGTACACCAGATGCTAGTAAATACTACTACCTCCAAAGTACTAGATTTTAGTTTATATATATATTTAAGAATTGACAATTATTTTCAAGTACCAAATATTAGTAAAGAATGTAATCTGTACCTGATTCTTGTAATTAATGGTTTCTACTACTATCTGGTAGAAACCATTATTTCCAGTACCACGTGATTGTAGAGACTATTATCTTCAAGCACCAGATACTAGCAGACAATAGACGATAACCTCTAAGTATCAGATAGTACTATATTTTCAAATACCCAAATTTAATAAAGTCAAATACTTTCCAGTAACAGATACTAGTAGAAACTATTAACCTCAAAGCATCAGGTATTAGTACTGAGGTGAATCAGCTTTAAAACTACAGATTTGTGGGGGTAATAATTTCCAAGTATCATGTTTTTATATGTAATGGTTTTTACTGTTTTCTGTCAGAAATTACAAACCATCATCTCCAAGTGCCAGATGTTTGTAGAGATAATTCATTATTTTCAAGTACTAAATACTAAAAAAATAAAAGAATATACTGTAACCCAAAGCACCAGAATCTTGTACAGACCATGACTCCCAAAATTATATAATAGAAGATGCTATGATCCCACGTGGAGACCATTACCTTCATGTATATTGATTCCTTAAAGTATTAGATACACAAGTACCTTAATGTAGTAAAAGAAAAACATAGTCCCAGTATATTATTTATACGAAAAAAATAATGCGTTCAAATAAACAGTAAACTTAAAGTACCTAACAATAAAACATCACAAAACACTAGTAAATAATATACACAATAAATGTATATTATGTGTTTGTGAACTGCTTAGATCTTTCTCCAGGTATGCTCTAAACTGAAGATAAAGTTAGTATATAAATATATTAAAAATTTACAGATATTTATCAATTTAAAATCGTCATCCAAAACTAAAGATATGTTTAATTGTTATATCTTATATACATATAGGGTTCATGTACTGTTTATATATATATATATATATACATAGTACAAAAAAAATCCAACACATATGTATGTATATGCATACATATATGGACATCGCTTGTTACACAAGATATTTCTATACGTTGTAAATACACACAGCCCAGTTCGTTTGAAAACTTATGCTTTACTCAGCGTACGTGTGAGTTGTACGTGACGCTATTGTTCCCATGTGTCTTTGTAATATGGCGCATGGCGACAGCAGCGTTAACGTAGAGTATCGCTACTTGCACCGTGGGAAAATGGTGTGTCTCATCCGCTTTACAGGTAGTTTATTGGTTTCGTGATTTTTTTCTTTCAGCTTTATTTTTACATTTTTCTTCCTATATCATTTGCATTAAACAAAATAGTTTGTAAACACGACACTTGATGTGACAAGCACAATAATACAGGAAGTTCCTTCCTTAACCCCAAAACTTGCTTCTTATGTTCGTTAATTTCTAGGTGGATATTTTAGCATAAACATAGTTTGTTGATTCTCCTGTTTAAAAATGCCATTAGTTACGCATGAAAATAATTTTAAAAATGCCAACATATTCTTTCAGAATTAACTATACTAAAATTATATTGATAAAGGCTAGTGTTTGTTTGTTTGAAGTTCAGCACAAAGCTACACAATGGGCTATCTGGGCTCTGCCCACCACGGGTATCGAAACCCTGTTTCTAGCTTTGTAAGTCCACAGGCTGTGCCACTGGGGGGCTAATGTTAGTGTGCAAGGTGTAACAATGGAGAAAAGACGATGCAGCAGTGTGCAATACAAAGAAAAAAAAAGTGTGAAATGAACAATTAGAATAATGTATGAGGAATGGAATCAAAGTAAACTAATTAGAATGTAGTTAAAATAGAACTGAACTTAAACTAAAATAGAACTGAACTTAAACTAAAATAGAAAACTGAGAAATTACAACACTCTGGGCACCCGGTGACATTGAAACGACCCACTGTCTGAAGTTCAAAACAAGACTAATTGACAACCTAACAAAAACCACAGCAACAAAACTGTAACACTCTATAACTTGACCAGTAATCCTCAGAAGACTTAGCAAAAAGATATCTTCCCATCTACCATTGAAAACTGTACAGGCAGATTCACATCACAAAACATAAACGTACCTACGATGATTAAGACTACGGCCCTAATCCTTCTTTTTACATGTCCGAGACAGATTTTCCGATTTCCAAGGAATTATCGAGTTTGCTAATGTGTGTGCGAAGAATAAGACATATACCTTCTCGGGTTCGCTAATGTGTGTGTGAAGAATAAGACATATACCTTATTGAGTTCGCTAATGTGCCTTCGATCATATAATTTAGGCTCATCAGTTTATATTCATGACACTTGTTTAAATCAATTTTCAAGAATTAGGCTTGAACACAGTCCCCAGCGATTTTTAAATTCCTATTTGGCATACCCATCCATAGTTGATTTATATAGATCTATTGCAGTTAGACACGCACACAAATTTTTAAACTTTAGGTATATGTCTTATTCTTCACACACATTAGCGAACTCGATAAGGTATATTTCTTATTCTTCACTCACATTAGCGAACTCGATAAGGTATATGTCCTGTTCTTCACACACACATTAGCGAACTCGATAAGGTATATGTTTTATTCTTCACACACATTAGCGAACTCGATAAGGTATGTGTCTTATTCTTCACACACATAGCGAACTCGATAAGGTATATGTCCTTTTCTTCACACACACATTAGCGTACTCGATAAGGTATATGTTTTATTCTTCACACACATTAGCGAACTCGATAAGGTATGTGTCTTATTCTTCACACACATAGCGAACTCGATAAGGTATATGTCTTATTCTTCACGCATATTTCTTGAATACACATCACAGTATATAACAGTAAAACACCTCCAATTCCGTGTACAGCAATATATCTAGAGGCATGGTTTACATGTAGAAACAAAATCCCTCATAATAAATACCATGAAGATTAACCCTCAGGACCAGGAAATGGCGGTAATCAATGGTTAAATCTTTCAACCACAAACACTGAATTCATCGTTGAGACGCAACAGACACTTTATTCGATGTTCATGTGAACGCACAAGTGTCCCAGGTTGGTAACCAAAGAACAGCACCTTGTGACATCATACATACAAGTATCCCAGTTGGGTAGCCAACGAACAGCATCTTGTGACATCATACATACAAGTGTCCCAGTTGGGTAGCCAACGAACAGCATCTTGTGATGTCAAACATACAATTGTCCCAGGTGGGTAACCAACGAAAAGCATGTTGTGACGTCAAACATACAATTGTCCCAGGTGGGTAACCAACGAAAAGCATGTTGTGACGTCAAACATACAAGTGTTCCAAGTTGGTAGCCAACTAACAGAATCCTGTGAACTCAAACAAACTACAAGTGTTCCAGGTTAGTAGCGAAAGAACAACACGTTGTGACATCATAGATACAATTGTCCCAGGTGGGTAGCCAACGAACAGCATCTTGTGATGTCAAACATACAAGTGTCCCAGGTTGGTAGCCAACGAACAGCACCTCGTGATGTCAACACAGTTTGAAACCTAGGATCTAATATGAGGACACCACGTATATTCCACGAAAAGTAATATTATATACATGTATATATACCAAAACAATAATAACTTGGTTAGGTGTGTTATGTGGTAGTTAGCTTCAGAACCTTGACCACGTTCCTTAAGTGTAAAAAGATCAGTTTGATACTTCAAAACAACACATCACTACAATATTATATCTTTATGCCTCAGCATTGATATAGCTAATTTTAATGTTTGTTTACTCGTTCCACATTCAGAACAATTTAGATAATGCTAGTTTAAAAATGGAAATAAGATCCGGAGACATTTCCAGCTCTAATGCTCAGTTATTTGTGCTTCTAAATAAATATGATCATTTACATCTCAAACCAGAAACTTTCTAAACAATGGTTTGAGTAATTCGCGAATAAAAGAATAATTGTTTTTTTAACATACAGAATATATCTTTATGCATAACATAACATAATGTTTTGGGATAACATGAGACCTATCGGTTCATCTCGGCTGTTCCATCCTCTAAACTAAATTAAAATAATTTAAAAAAATCTTAAACACAGCCCTCATCATTCATATACTTATCAAGCATTTTATTAAACTCACTTAAATTTACTGTCTTTAGAACATTCGAAGGCAACCCATTCCAAAGGCCAACCACCCTGTTAGAAAAATGAAACTGTCTTATCTGAAGATGACTCCTAACTTGACAAAATTTATATTTGTGTCCCCTAGTCCTATTATTCTCAAAGTTAAATATGAAAACATATGATGCATCAACACTATCAATTCCCTTTACAATTTTAAAAAACCTCAACCAGATCCCCCCCCCAATCTTCTTTTTTTCA
>NW_013665959.1:96287-100322 GCF_000517525.1 Limulus polyphemus | reverse complement strand
TATTACACCAAGATCCCTTTCCTTCATAACACTGTTAATGTTATTCCCATCCAAATTATACTTATAATTCAAAATATGATAACCAATCTATTATCTTGCATTTATTATAATTCAACCCCAACTGCCATATATTTGGCCAACTCACTAAATGATCTAAATCCTTTTGTAAATCAGCAGCACCCTCTTCACAGCTAGCAAACACCCAAGACCTTAATATCATCTGCAAATTTAAGTAATTTATTGACAATTCCTTCATCTATGTCACTGTCACTGATGTAAATCAGAAAGAGCAGAGGTCCTAAGATTGAGCCCTGAGGTACCCCACTTGTGACATTAATCCAGTTTGACTGAACCCCATTTAGTAACAACCCTCTGCTTTCTTCCATTCAACCAATCTTCTATCCAATTTGCTAACTTATCCCCCACACCTATAGAGATAATTTTTTGGAAGCCTTTTATGTGGCACCTTGTAAAATGCTGTCGGAAAATCCAGATACGCCAAATCTACACTCTTATCCTCATCTACATAAGCAGTAACCGTTTCAAAGAATGTCTAAGGTTTGTAAGGCAAGATTTTTCCTTAGTGAAACCATGTTGAGTATCCATATATGTACTCAGATTTAAAATCAGTAATGAACTCATGAAGAAAAACTGTGAAAAGAACATTCGTAGGCTTGAGTGATTTTATCAATAATATTAGGCCTATTGATTCCATTGTTTCATCAGCTTTCGGTGTTTATTACTGCATTTATATGTAATCATTTGCGCGTATGATTGTGTATAAAACTTATAACTGCAAAATAGAAGTTTTTGTTTGTTTGTTTGCAAAATCTTTGAGGGACGACGAGGGGGGGGGCAGTATCAAACATTTAGGGCTATAGAAGCTATGAGTTCTTGTAATGTGGATTAGTAAATGTATTTAAAATTAATAGTAATGTTATGCCTATACTTCCTAGGGTTTTGCTTTAAGTAATGTAAAATAAATTCATATGTAACAGAAAAGGAAAATTTTAACTTTTTTAAAATATCTAGTTTAAAAAAAGCATTTGTGTATCTCATAGTTTTATTATATTAGCATGATCAATACATTTTGTTTTACCAACCTCCACGCCCAAAGTTGAACAAAAAACGCAGTCTGCCTAACTAATGAAGGAATATTTGCTGTAAAATTCTTATCAGTGCTATAATTGTAGCTAACAGTTTCGCCGCCAATTTTGATTTCTTTCCTTTAAGTCGCACACTGAATTCCTTTTTGGCTGCACCTTTTTATCACACCTAAGGTGTTTTTGATTAGATTTAAATACAAGGACTGAACATAGACGTTTTGAACTAAGTAGGCCAATTTTGATTTCTTTCCTTTAAGTCGCACACTGAATTCCTTTTTGGCTGCACCTTTTTATCACACCTAAGGTGTTTTTGATTAGATTTAAATACAAGGACTGAACATAGCCGTTTTGAACTAAGTAGGTGTACGGTTAACATTAGGCATTTGGTGTAAGTTAATGATTACCCGTACAGCTATAAACAGATTTGATACTTACCCACAAGCCATTGCGCGCACTGCCATATTTATTTCGGATAAAGTGGGTTACGCGTGTTCGCAATGTTGTTTCAGCTACGGCACGTGTGATAATTCAAGATATGCTTAACCCTACGTCTACTAACGTTATTGTTACTACTTAAATGAAACATCTATACTAACGTTAAGCAAAATAACTACAAGTTGTCAATAAAAATAATTTTAATAATAACGGGCTTATAATGCTTGAATTCTGGATTCGCTCCCCTCGATAGACAATTGCAGATAGTCCATTGTGCAGCTTTGTGCTAAAGCAAAAACAAAGAAACAAATGTTAATAATATCTTCAATTACAATAATATTTACCCAAAAATGAGGAAGAAATGACTGCTAAAACAATTTTGAAAACGTGCATGCATCCTGGCATACTTAGGGTTATAAGTAAATTTCACTGACTTATTTTTGACGGTTATAAACAGATTGGCAAAATCAGGCTCCATATTTGTCTACTGAGCGTAGGTGAAGTAATAGACAATATCCAATTTCAGTGACTCTTCATTTTAAGCTTAGTTTAGGCTTAGTATCGAACTTTAAAAGCCATTTCTCCGTGTGCAGCGTCTAAAAAAAAAAGTCGAAACTGATCAAGAAGGAGTCACAGTTATGGAGAACTTAATAAGATTTCATTTAATTTGTTTTGTTTTTCACCTCTTTTTAAGACTCTCCACTGCAACCATCTCTTTATCTGTGCTATCAAATAATTTTCTAAATCAAACTGTACACTAATTTCATTCCAGGAAGTTATCTTCTGTCAATGTTACTTAATGGCACTTCGTAGCCATTTTGATTATATTGTCTAATAAGCTGAAATTATTGACGTCACGTCCGCAATAATGCTATTAAATCTAATTAGTTGATCTGTAGATGATCTGCTGTTGCTCAATGCACCTTATGTTTTTGAAAAAATAATAAGTAGAAAATGGTGAGTCGGAAAACGTTTTGTCACACGACAGTTCATCTTCATGGCCAGGTGATTAGGGCGCTCGACTCGCAATCTGAGGGTTGCGGGTTCGAATCCCCTGTCAAACCAAACATGCTCGCCCTTTCAGCCGTGGGAGCGTTATAACGTGACGGTCAATCCCACTATTCGTTGGTAAAAGAGTAGCCCAAGAGTTGGCGGTTGGTGGTGACTAGCTGCCTTCCCTCTAGTCTTACACTGCTAAATTAGGGACGGCTAGCGCAGATAGCCCTCGTGTAGCTTTGCGCGAAATTCAGAAACAAAAAACAAACAAACAAACAGTTCATCTTGAGAGGCTAAGGATTATGTGTGCAAAATATCGTTTTTCATTAATTAGGGATTTGGGTGCTAGAGTTTTGGCAGACATATAAACAAACTACGAGTGAATTTTTAAAACCCCCCAGTGGCTCAGCGGACTTACAACGCTTGAAACCAGGTTTCGATACCAGTGGTGGGCAGAGCACAGATAGCCCATTGTGTAGCTTTGTGCTTAATTCCAAACAAGCATTTTTAAATTTTCATATGTTTAACCTCTGCAAAGCGTACCTTATTCCCGACTGAATAAACAATCTAGTTGTCTTTCTTTTAATTAGATAAGAAACCAAGGTAAATAATTTGTTCTGTAAGCAGACGCATTTCGTCATTTCATAAATAAACGTTTATTTTGTATGTGTGTGTGTCTGTCTGCTTGATGAATTCGTCTGAGAGTGATAAAGATACGAAACTGAAGCATTAATTTAAAAAATAAACGTTTATTTTGTATGTGTGTGTGTCTGTCTGCTTGATGAATTCATCTGAGAGTGATAAAGATACGAAACTAAAGCATTAATTTAAAAAATAAACGTTTATTTTGTATGCGTGTGTCTGTCTGCTTGATGAATTCATCTGAGAGTGATAAAGATACGAAACTAAAGCATTAATTTAAAAAATAAACGTTTATTTTGTATGTGTGTGTCTGTCTGCTTGATGAATTCATCTGAGAGTGATAAAGATACGAAACTAAAGCATTAATTTAAAAAATAAATGTTTTTTAGAGATTCACCTTCATTAAAAGTAGTAGTAAGTTTAAAGAGATTAAATGCACACAGCTGACAAATCGATTCAGTTGTTAGTCAGTTAGACGCGAACTTGAACACATTACGTTGCAGTGATGATACAATCAGTTCGTAAAGTTAAGCTTTACTCATGGTCCTTTGTTTTCTAAGTGTGCACTTTCTATTCATTACCCCTAATTTTCTAACATTCTTCAATGGAAACAAAGGAACTGGTAACAAGGATCTGTAGAAAAGCCTCTTCCTCTCTCCAACTAGATGTGCATTTCTCTTGTCCAGGCTCCAGTCTTCTTTTTCGTTTAAAGCACGGATTTCTCTTGTTTAATTTCTATTGTTTATTTGTGTTTCATTTACGTTCTGTTTCATCAAGTGCGCCACTTGGCAACAAAATATGGTATAGGTTTTTGTTGTTTGTTATTAAGCACGAAGCTACACAAAGGACTATCTGT
>NW_013665959.1:70227-95353 GCF_000517525.1 Limulus polyphemus | reverse complement strand
ATTTACACAATACAAATTTGATACATAAAGATAAATACATTAATTACTATTCTTACACAGTTAAGGTTGCGAGGATAGGGCGTGGGTAAAGAAAATACGCGAAATTCAACATTTATTTTCATTCTTTCTGACTAATGTTACGGTGACTTTCGAATACAAACATATAAGAACATAGGGTATTATTAATAACAAGAACATAGGGTATTATTAATAAGTATTCCCTAGATGACGAATGATGCTCGTGAATCAATAATAGCATAATTTATAGCAAGAAAACAGATCAAAATGATTCCCATCAGAGTAGCGCTCATATTTAATAAATGAGCGTTTATGTTTTTGCCTTCAAAGGCAGATGTGTAGTTCAGTCCTTACCATAATTTTAATTTAAAATAGTTCATATAGGAAATTGTAAAATATGTTCATAATTTTAAAATATTATCCCCATTATTTTTTATAACCTTGTTTACTTTTAAAACAAAATATTGAGTTTATAAATTAATTTAAAGCTACGCACGATACAGTTTGAGGTACGTCATGCCTTGATTGGCGAAGCTTCTGAATGACGTTTTCTAGTAAGATTTGTTTCTGTATCAGCAGTCATCAGTGTAATAGATATGGCGTGCATGAATGTGTATTGACGACTTTAACCAAATGCTAATATAACCCTGCAACACTTATATCCTATTTGTTGCCAGAAGATGTTTCACGACAATTAGACGTGAACCAAGTGGGATTAGAGCATTTTCCATTTTCAGCAGTATTTCCGTTTTTGTTCCATCACTAATATCTTGTCTTTTGTATATTCGATTCCCAATCCTATCTCTGCAGTGTACTTTCAGTGCTGAAACTGAGTTCATTACCAATATCGGTTTCGCATAAAGAAACCCACCTGCTTTTTGCGATATCTGTTGGATGCTATTAAGGACTGATAATTAATGTACAAGTATACAAATTCCCACAAAAGTGAAATTGTTTTTATCTAAACTTCGATTTATTTTTAATCACTTAACTGATCTAAACATAGTCATATGTAGGTACTCCCTCTATACGTATTATCTTCTGATTTGAAGCACGAAAAAGTATTTTATGAGAATCCGTTTAGCATATCCAGCGCTTGACAGTTATAGTCATGGGATATAATATTTTACGTGAGTTCAGTGAGATCGTAAGATAATCGAAACTTCTGCAACCAGATATAATAACTTATTGCCCAACTCTATCAAATACATTTAAGAAATAAATTGTTTGATTCCATTGGAGGGTTCTTGTGGAAATATACTGTATAAAGACGAAAAGCCGTCCGTCTGTCACGCCGATATCTCGGCCGTTGCGTTACCGATCGAGACGCAGCTTGCACGCTTTCTGCCGCAACAAGCAAGTTTGTCTTTTTAAAATTATTCCAACAGTATATATATATATATATAACGGACGATGTGCTACTTTGGGTTTATAATTAGATTTGAGGGTAGGTTAGTAGAGGTCATGATAAGTAATAAAATCGAATCGGATATACACGCATCCCACGCTTGGTACTGCGGGAGCACAAAAGTCATAATCATTAGCTGAAATTCTCCATTACGTTTGCTTGGTTGTCAAAGACATACAATGACATAACATCGCCAAATTTTGTCCAATCGGAACTCTCGGCTGCAACTCTATAATAACCCGCATGTTTTACCCGCAGCACATTTCAATTTTTGAAAATGCCCATATTAAAGCGCGTTTCTTCAGCTCAGCAGGCTAAAAAACAAAACAAAACCAGGAAGATAGTCCAAAGAGAAGACATCAAAATTCATAATAAAATTCACTGCCTTTATCATCAGGGTCATACAGTTGCAGGGTCATACAGTTGACCAAGTAGGAATATGTCTTTGAGAATCTTGTTTGTTTGTTGTTTTTTCGCATTTTTCAATCTATAATGATTTATCCAAAATTAGATCTGAACATAAATTAAGAATATACAAATGTCAAAATGCTAATCAAGCAATACTTAAAATATATGACCAAATATACATAAAAATATTGTTTTCGTGAAATACTAGAAATAGGATAGTCATTCTCCATACATATATTGTTACTAGATTATAATAAATTTTTAGAGAACATGTTCGTAAAACATTTATTTTGATATAATTTTGAAAAGAAAAATTAATCATTATTTTCCGTCATATGACGGGCATTCAGCTTGCATACTAATAAAATGCGAGATATAAAGTTTGGTCAAAAAATGTGTATTGTACAAGTTGTAATATAAAATCTGTCTATACAAATATTCCTTTAGCAAATGTTTCACATTTAGCATCTGATCAAGTTTACCAAAATGAAAGTAATGAAATAGTACGATCACAGTATGTATTTCAGCAGTTGTTAGAGTTTGCCACTAAAGGGTCACATTTTCTTTTTAACAGTATAATTTATGACCAAATTTGTGGCTTAGTGAGGGGTTAGAAAGTAATAGTGTCACTTATCAACTTATTTCTGTGTTACAATGAAAAACAATGGTGCAAGTATTGCTCTTCAAAAACAATGGTTCAAGTATTGCTCTTCAAAAACAATGGTTCAAGTATTGTTCTTCAAAAGCAATGGCTCAAGTATTGTTCTTCAAGTTTTAAATTTATCGCAGGTATGTTGATGACATTTTTGTCATTTTTGGTCATGTAAATAGTTTGTTTTTTGTTTCTGAATTTTGCGCAAAGCTACACGAGGGCTATCTGCGCTAGCCGTCCCTAATTTAGCAGTGTAAAATTAGAGAGAAGGCAGCTAGTCATTACCACCCACTGCCAACTCTTGGGCTACTCTTTTACCAACGAATAGTGGGATTGACCGTCACATTATAACGCCCCACGGCTGAAAGGGCGAGCATGTTTGGTGTGACAGGGATTCGAACCCTCAGATTGCAAGTCGAGCACCCTAGCCAAGCCGGTCATGTTCTTGTGGTATGTCAATAGTCGATATCGTAGTGTAAAGTTTTTACTGTACTTTTTACTTTGGATACATTAATGCATAATGATGAAGGCAAATTTAAATGTGAAATGTAGCATTAAAAGACATTAAGTGGTTTATATTTCAACTTTGCCAGTTTAATTCCATTCCTAAATAAAGGAAATTAGGAAAATGTAGTTAAGATCTGGATTCGCTGTGCTTGTAAGATTACTTGCACGTATAAATATTTACATATCAAAAACTGTTTGTAGAAAAATGGCTTTCCTAAAAATATATAGACAGCACTATACAAGATTATTTAGGTTAAGTCAACGTATACAAACAACTAAACAATAATGTTCCAAAACAGATAATATCAGTGTTGTTGCCATATGCTGGCAAATATGCATTGTTAGTGAAAAAACAACTAAGTTTATTTTTGCGTACAGTTTATTCACACACAGATGTACGAGTTATTTATAAACCTAAATGAAGATTACAAAATTTCTTTAGGCTTAAATATAGAATATCGCCACGTATGGCATCTGATGTGGTATATGTATTTGAATGTCCTAGATGCAATCCTATATATATTAGATCAACCACCAGATGACTTAAAACATGCGTGAGGAAACAGGTAAATCTGCTAGCTGGAAACAAGTCTATCATAAAAGATCATGCTAACTCGTGGATGTGACGTGATACAAGGGGAAGGGTTTGAAATTATTTCAGTGTGTAAGGACGAGAGAAATGTGGGCATAAATGATACGCTCTTAATCGATAAATTAAAGCCATATCTTAAGGAAACTTTCAAAAGATTTTGCCTTTTATAAAGATTAACTGACGTAATCGATTTGTTTTTTGAGCCTGAAATAGCCTATTCATAAATACTGAGGTGTTTTGAAAAGATCAGAGGGTGTGTATATCGTTTTTACTTAGTAAACGTTTTTCATATTTAATTATCAAACCTAAATAAACTGATATCTGAACGGTCAGTAACCCATCTATCAGGTAATGTTTTGTTTTTATATGTATCAAAAAAGTTCCTTATGGACAGACTGACAACAAGTCCAAGTGGTTAAGGCGCTTGAGTCGTAATCTGAAGGTTGCGGGTTCGAATCCCAGTTCCATCAAACATGCTCGCCCTTTCAGCCGAGGGGACGTTATAAAGTGGCGGTCAATCCCACTATTTGTTGGTAAAAGACTAGCCCAATGGTTGGCGGTGGGTGGTGATGACTAGCTGCCTTCCCTCTAGTCTTTCACTGCTAAGTTAGGGACGGCTAGCGCAAATAGCCCTCGTGTAGCTTTGCGGGAAATTCAAAACAGACAGACGGAAAAACAAAGATGAGAGAAATTGGCCCACCAATTTTTTGGGGCAGGAGATTTCAGAAGTGAAATGAAATCGTACTATCTTAACTACTTAAATAGGAAATTGATTTCACACTAATCATTACAACATGGCGGTAGTTAACAATCTAGCTTATCACGTTGGCTGCCATGTGCCCCACCAGTGGATCACAACTGACTTTTAGTAATGGATTGCGTGACACACCGGTGAGTCACAGACAATTATGTTTCAAAGCCAAATTTCTCTCGTAGCATATAAGTTTGGGACCATGTGACTGCTCCTCGGAACCTCTTTAATGTTCTTTATACTTAATTTATTGATAAATATTATTGATGGCAGCGAATGTGTTACGAAAACTATCACATATGCAAGGCAAGGCCTTTTTCTGGCCGGAAGCGATACTGTTATGCTTCATCGGGCTCATCAGTTGTTTCTATTTTTAGTTCCATACAACTGTCCAGAGCGGCGAAATACAATGAGAAGCAAATCTATGAAGCAAACTGGGTCATCTAATATTGAAAGTTTTATTTTTCTAATAGAATCTAATGTTTTATATAAATTTATACACGTTGAAACATACTATTCTAAGTATATGTATATGACAAAGCCCCATATATTATTATCTACATTTTACGCTCAGCATTTACTACCATAACTATATTTGTATAATGTACTTAAAATAACGTGCAAGCAACTCTTTTGTCCGGTGTTCATACAGTTGTCACTTAACTGGTGAACGCAAAAATTTAACTGTTGCAATGAAATTCAATTCATAGTAAATAACTGTTTACATTTAAGTGAATCTGGTTGTTCAAGACAACCGTCCACGTTAAAGCAAAACTTATAAGATGAGATAAATATTTCAAAATTTACACTGTCTATAAAATATGAAATCTTTCAACGACGTGGCCTGTTTTTCATCCATTCGTGGACCTAGGTCTCTTGTTCTTACAGATTATAAAGAAAACGTGAGATCTGATATATTCTTTCGGAGGTCCGTGATACATACAAGTTCTATAGAATAAGACGGGTATGCAAGTCATGCAAAATCCCAGTAACCAAGTGTCCAAATTTCTTATTTGTTTTTATTCTATCAATATTGTCACTTAGCTTGTTTTGTTTGACCTGTAGAGAAGAAAATCCAGATGACTTTTGTATTGCTTTAATACGGGCGTCCGTGCCATCCCTAAGGTAAAAGATAAGATGGCAGAGCATTTGCGTTTCTAAAGTATTTCTGCTGTAAATCTTCTTTGCTTCGAACATTGCTTTGGTTTGTTTGGAATTTTGTGCAAAGCTACACAAGGGTTATGTGTGCTAGCCGTCCCTAGTTTAGCCGTGACAGACTAGAGGAAAGGCAGCTAGTCATCACCACCCACCGCCAACTATTGGGCTACTCTTTTACCAACGAATAGTGGGATTGACCGTCACGTTACAACGCCCCCCACGGCTGAAAAGGCGAGCATATTTGGTGGGACGGGGATTCGAACCCGCGACCCTCAGATTGCGAGTCGAGCACCCCAACCAGCAGGCCGGCCGTGCCGGGTCTTATTAACACTTAGAACATAACTGATATATTGTACATAATATATATTAGGGATGCACGGCACCCGGCTGGGTATTGGGTTATCCGGTAATACTCGACTCTGTCGAAGTTAGGCATCTACTAACTAATTTTTGTGGCGATACTGAAAGGTTACAGTCAATAATTGGTTTGGTTATAAAAAATCGTGTTCCGAGCAACAAAAACTGACCTCCCGCTGAAATACTGGGTCAAGGATAAGAGATGGTCCGAGAATTCTGTTAAGATGAGAGGCCATAAATAAGAAGAGTTAAGAAAGACATAGTTGGATACATTGAAACACCACAAAATGGTTGTACCAGTGTACTGCAGGACGTAGAACTGTAAAGACAATAAAGTCCAGGCTTTCAGATGTGTTAGAAGGCAGCGAATAACGAGATCAAACACCCTTAGATGTAGAAACGGAAAGTTTAGACTTACACGCACGTGACAATCAGAGCTCACATTATAGCAAACAACACAAGAAGTATGTTCTTTAGTTTCCAAGGCAATTACATAGTTTTAAAATACAATGTTTATACTGCTTTTTTTTTGATCGGTAACGCTTCTGACAGAAATAAAAAAAAAGCAGGTTGCCATCAAGTTCACAACCAAACGAACGTATTCCAAGAATGATAGAGAACAGAAGTCCAACACATTCACCCAATTAAAAAATTCCAATTGTAAAATAAAATAAAATCACCTTAGCTGGTTTCTTGTTCAGGAAATTGTAACAGTCTGTATAAGGATTCTGGTGAAGTAGATCCTGTGGAATGTCGACACATTGTATGGATGTGCCAAATCTGAAGGAAATGCGAGAGGAGGAAGATGTTATGGTTGAGTTGTATGATCTCCATATAGCACTTAAACAAGTATGATCAGTAAGTGTGATCGTATGAGGTAAAGACACATATTTTTGTCTATACATTTTACAACAGATCAGTACTAAATCTCTATATATAAACGTGAATATGTGTGTGTCTATCTGTTCCTTATACCTTTCCACATTTCTTGATCAATCAGCACAAAACTTGATACAGGATGACATGAGGAAGGTCATGAGAGAGTTGTGGGCCCCCACCCCCATCTAATTTCATATTGAAAAAATTCTTGAAAACAGTATTTCTTTGTTTTCAATACTGGTACATTTATGTATTTTTATTGCACTTTTAAAATTTATCATGTTAAGAAATAAAATAGAAGCACAATTTCCTATCCTTTGTTACAAACGAGTTTTTATTTCAATTAGTAAGTAATAATAGTAAATACAATAAGGTATAACGGAAACTTTCTTTTGGATCATGCATGACCTTGCTGTCATTTCATTCACTGACAGAGAATGATACAATTTCACATTTCTGCGGGGACTCACATGACTTCGGTGTAAATTGTGTTTTCTGATAGAGTGGGATACGCCTTCATTTTCCCGTGAGTGCTCAGATGAGAATGATACACATTTTCAGGGCATCCTAAAACGACAGCTTTGAAAGTTTTCAAAAATCATTTTCCTTCAGTTAGATGACTCGGAGGGAAGACCTCATTACAGAAAAACTGGACTCTAATGACACTTTTATTTGCAAGTTGAATAACCGATCGACAGACAATAAACATAAAAGAATGCTTGTTGTGCTTGTTAAATCATTCAGACCAAAAGCTTTTCTACCAATCAGTGGTGAGCTTAGCTACCAAGTAGAACGAGCCATTATCCGTGTGGCGATAGGCGTACGCTGTTAACACGGAAATTTTCCAATTATCTGAAAAATGAGATGGAACTTAAAAGATGGAGAACTAATACACATTGTAATGAGACCAGACCTAGAAGCCATCATGAACATTATCACAACGTTCCCAGAAGCATGAAAAACCTTCAGGTCAAGGGAAAGTCGGGGAGTTTTAAATTAGCACAAGGAATTTTACAAAATCTTTGATATTATACATTTGTCCCAGCTAAGGGAGTCTTTGAATATCAAACATATTATGTACAATACTTACGATATGTGCAATTTGTATATTTATACAAAGATACATTCTTCAAATATTTTAAATTATCACTGTGGTATATTCGAAGATTCTGAGAAAGGGGTCAAATGAATAAAGATTAAAAAGAAGATCCGTAAAAGATGATGGTAAGATATTAAACATAATTTTCATTTGTCCCATTTTGGTTCGGGAAAATTACGTTAAAACCAGAGAAAAGATAATGAGTTTCGGTTTGTCTTATGGCTGAAAAATATAAATTGAGTATCAGTGCAACACAGGACTTAGATCTTTTAGATGTAAAGAGAAAAGTTCCAAATTTACACTAATGTGGGTATCCATTGTCATTGAGTCAAATAATTTAGAGCTTTTAGTAAATATGAAAGAGCTCTTTTATATGTAAAGACAAAAAGTCCAAACTTACACCATGTGACTAAAGTTATATGTGCACTAAAGTATGTAGGACTTTTAGAGTGTAAAGACAAAAAGTTCAAACTTACACGACATGACAGACAGTTATCTTTGCATTACAGAATGTAGGAATCTTAGAATGTAAAGACAAAAAGTCCAAATTTACCCACGTAACTAATAAGTATATTATCAGACCATTACAAAATGTAGGATGGTTAGATGTAAAGATAAAAACTTTCAAACTTACACCACATGATTAACAGTTATCTGTGCATTACAGAATGTAGAAATCTTAGAAAAATATTAGACAAAACACCCAAAAGTAAATCACGTACGTGGCTATCAGTTACCTGTGCATTATAGGGTGTACGAATCTTGGACGTAAATACAAAATGTGCAGTCGTTGCACAGGACTTTGTATGTGTGATTTTCAAACTAAAGTATTTACATAAACATTACAGCTAATATAACAGTTGGATTTTTCGGTATCATTTGAGCTTTGTGTAATTATTAGTATGGCAATGTACAAGGTGTATTAATTAGCTCTGATGCAGAAGGATTTTGATAAAGTTTACTTTTAGAGCCACACATACAGGCATACTGGCGTGATGAAATTGAACAAAGGTTTCGTATCATTTGTTGCTCTTGTTGTTCATCTCGAATGTTCCATTTTGTGGATTTTTAGCTAAATCTGTCAGAATAGAAAGATACGTTTTGTTTTCTAATTCATGCAGATCTTGGTGAACCATGTTGTGAACTTCCACCCCAAAGCGCTCCTACTAGTAAATTGTATGAAAAATGGAACTAACATAATAAATAAGTTGACTATGAATGGACAGCTAGATGCAGTTTGGAGCCTGGCAGGAATTCTACGATGACACTGCTAAAGCATCACATCTAAAGACATTTGGTTTGTTAAAAAGTATGGTGACCCGGATTCGAATCAGCATCGGTCAGATAAAGTATGTACTTTATAGCCTTTATTTCCTTTCTTCATCCTAAAACGTAATAAAGGCACTGCGCCAACCCCAAAAAAACATGACTGGCAAAAATCAATTGGTAATATTGGAATCACGCCAACCCGGTATTCTCGTTACTAGTTATCCTTAATTGGATGTCGAGGGCTGTAAATCTAGACTTAAGTAGACATTTCCCGTGATGCATCTCCCCTACAAACTTTTTTATATGCTCATTTTTCAAACTGGGAGTTGCGTTGAGTAAAAGAGTTTGTAAACTAGATGTTTAATCAAAATGTCTGTTTTTTATTTATTATTAAGCTGAAATCTTTATATTGCTCTAGGCAACGATATATTTTTATATTATGTAGTTATATGCATTTCATTTCACCATTTCCGTGTTTTAGAGGAAATAATCCAAAAACATGATTATTTACACAGTTAAATGATTGTGCGACAAAAAAAACCGCAGTAAATTTATCACAGTGTGCAATGTTAGAAAGATTGGGTTTATACACTTGTGAGTGATGTTTAAATAATGTCAGTAATATAACAATCCATTAAATCTGTGGAACTTGGGTGCGTCTCCTCGGAATGCAAAGATGGAGATCTTTCCATATATGGTGCAAGTTGTTTCTTTAAACATTAAGGATGAATTACATAGGAGTGTGAACTGGTTTCATAGAAAAAATAAACTTTTCAGCCTTGATATTTTGTAAGTCCTTTCTGATCTCGAGTGCCAATCAGAACCAATTAGTGCGTGTTTTTAAGGGCAAAGACCGGTTTATACGAAGGTGATAGCTCTCTCGACGATAAACTCAACTGCCATTAGGGGTTTTCAGCCTGCGAGCTGTCAAACATTACTGGATAGAGACAGTTTTTTGTGTATTCGGTGTTTTCTTGTGTCTGCTCAGTCCCCGAACTATTCTGTCCAAACGAGGTCACTCCTTGATGAAAGTGTTGTCCAGTGTCAGAGAAGAGCATGCAAACTGTTCACTACATACCCTCGTGATGAAGGACAACAAAAAGATATTGTAGAAACAACAACAGCAAAATAATAAGTATTCACATTTGTGAATAAATATTTCAGGTGCAACTCTATGCATACCACAAAGCTCCATCACGGGCAATTTCTAAAAGTTATGATCATAAAGAAGAAGAAGAACAAGATAAAGAAAAAGACTAGACAATAACAAAGCTTACAAATTAGCTACCTTCTGATGAGATAGCTAAGCGTCTAAATACGTATCAGGAAAGATAGAATATTTTTTAAATGGATTCACGTGGCAAACTGTTATATTCAAATCTTATTTTGTATGTCTATAATAAAAGTGTCGTCTGATTTAATTTAACTATTGCTTATTAGCTGGAGCATCCCTCCTCTGGACGAAGGTTATGTAAATTTATGATTAATGAAAGGTTATCTTAGGACATGAAAAGTTGTTTCCCTTATATGTAATTGTAAAAAACGACCATAAAAACTGCAAAACACAAAATGTGAAACCGCAAATTTCCATTATTTCTCCCCATAGACCCAACAAACCTTCTTGTTAAATGTGGTGAAGATCCATCAACAGGGAGCGAAGTAGTGGTAAAAAAACGCTCATAAAAACCAAAAAATGCAAAACTGAAAATTTTTATGTACCCCACATGGATCTAATGAACCTTCATAACAATTCTGGTGAAGATCTATCCACACCCTGTGAAGTAGTTAAATGGACATACAACAGACAATCGATAATAGTATTATATTTATATAGATTCACTAGATATATCTATCTTAATTAGGCAAATGGTATACATTTCTAGATCTGAGTCTCACTTGATTTAACATGTGACCTCACTCTTATGTTCTTAGCAATTTCGTCGATGAATAAATCTATTTTAAATCCTTTTTTTTGTATTTTCTATTGGTCTTGCCTATTGTGATACGTGTGTAATATACTATATAACAATGTTAAGTGTATAAAATCATGGAGGTCAGTATTATATACACTGTGAGAGAGATATAAAAAAGATTAAGTTCTTTACGTTTCTATCGATACCAATGAATAAATAAAGTTTAACTTTTGAAACGTAAGTTTGGTCATGGGAAAACCTAAAACAGTACAGGGGTGTAAGGTAATTTTTATGTTGTTAGGTTCTAGAAAACTGTCCATTGCTTATAGTGGCAGAAACTGCAGCCAAGCAAAATTTTTTGTTTAACTGAGAATTTCTGTAATCTATTTCGATATACGGACTCGAGATTAAAACAAAAGTTGCATCCTCTAACGAAAGGCCTGTAAAAACAACTAGTAGACGGTGAAGTCATAAGTTTGAACAGGTGTGTGTAACGTGATGAATATACAACTTATATCTGTCTGCCTGTGTGTTGAATTACCCATCAATATTCTCACATTTCTCTGTCTCAAATTGTTTAACAATACTTTGCCATTTTAAGCAATAAATTATATTATTAAACCGCGTCTTAAGACGCCTTTTTTCTCTTTCATACGCCCCCAAGTGGCACAGCGGTATGTCTGCGGACTTACTACGCTAGATAGCCGATTGTATAGCTTTGTACTTAATTACAAACAACAACAAAAATCTTACGTTAATACCGATGTTTCGCGATAAGCTAATAGAACAGTCACTGAAGCAGTCGTATTAATATTAATGAAATCCTGGATCGTCTGTAAAGAGTACAGATGCCCAATGACGTTGCTGAAAATTTTGGTCATTTCCAAAAAATTTATAAACGAACTGTGCAGCTAACTGTCATGATGAAGGCAAAACCTTGTCGAAACGTTGTACATTTGCTGTTATGTTAAACTTATATTAAAGTTTTTCTTCATTACCCATTCAAGCCGTCTCCAACCATTATTAGATAGCCCATTGTGTAGCTTTGTGCTTAATTTCAAACAAACAAACAATCTCTTTCATAATAATATCGTTCCTTTCCTTTAACTGATACACTATGTTTTTACATAGTTCATTCAAACTACACGTGTTAAATGAAACATTTTTGTTTTTTAACAGTTAAGTACATTTAAGTATATATTTCATATACACGTAAACGCTTAACTCAATCAGAGTTCCACAACTTACTAAAGTTGTTTAAACCCCAGTGTCTTTCCCTGAGAAGTTTTTCAGAGCTAGTTGTCAAACTTAGGCACTCTTCACTCTTATTACTCATCTTACTTTTTGGATCGCAGTTGTTTTATATTTGAGTTCGTTGGAAAGAAAAAAACATTTTGAGTGCTTCAACAAGCGCACGTTTTGCCCTTACCGACGTAATGCAAATAAAGGGGATTTTAGTCTGCAAGGTTCTGAAACAAACACTGGTCAAATAAAGAAACAGTAGCATTTTGTGTAACCCAATTTTCTCATAATTGGTTATGGTGATTCTTCTATTATCGATTAATTCTTTTCTGAATCTTTCTCCATGTCATTATCTTTTCCCCTTTTTTTGTGTTTAATTTTAAACGTATTTTTTGTATAAACTGTATGGGATATATAATTTGGTATGTATATAAATTACGTTAAAATAAAACATTAATTTTTAATCAGTGACGTATGTGTATTTTGCTGTATCCCAGTTTTCTAAGAATTGGCTATTCAAGGTCATAGGATGGTTCCTGGACGTCCGGCCTTGAACCTCAGCCGCGTCTGCACCACGTGCATGCTTGGTACCGGAACGCATGGAACGCCAAACTCTTGACTGTTACAATGACTCTTCTTTCATGAGTAGGTTTTCCCTCATTTTATGCTGTGACTACATATTTGAAAAAAAAAATCATATAGAGGCAGGAAACCACCAATTATCAACCAACATATCGATCCCCCGATTTGCGTCTTATTATACACATAATTTGTTATATATGTGTGCTCCAGTAAATGAGGGGAAGAAAAGGATTATATACATGCTTAACAGCACGACTTAGCACTGCTTCACCTGAATATTCAACACACACACTCATCATACTTGAGTCTCACACGTAATTATTCAGTTCCGTTTCACGTGAGGGAAAAGCATCCTGTGAATAATTCAACCTTTGAAATAAAGAAAAGATCCTCAAACGAAAAAAATATTTTTAGCACTGAATACCTGGCGCGTGATTTATTAATACTTAAAAAATAAGTTAATAATAATAATAACTTCCGATCAGAGTAAGCTATGTACTCTGAGCGAAACTAAAAATTAACTTGGTCATCACTATAGCTAATTAAAAATGCTGTTCTTACGTGCCTACTTACAAAAGATTTGAATGTATTGTTTGATCAGTTGAGTATCATCGTTGTTAAGGGTATTTTCGTACGTAAACGTGATTTTTTATTTCGCTCTATTGTTACATCTTACGAGCATTGCGTTATCTTCAAAACGGATGAAACGTAAATTTTTAAATATTTAGGATGTATCAGTTTTTCGTAAGAAAGGTTCGATTTTTTTTAAAATTTGGAAACATAAATCCAGATTTAGTTCTATAAAACAACTGTGAAATTTACCCAAAGTTAAAATTTTTCAAATAACGATCTCATGTATATTTAGGTGTTTGTGTGGTTATAGCTGTACATACATATCGAAAGATTCATTCTCAAAGTTTCATTATATTTTATTATAAGTTCTTGATACTCAATTTGAATTTGCTGTATCTAAGAAAAGGCATTTACAAATGTTTTCCTTAGAAATGCGTGAAAAATAACACGTTCAATTAAAAAAAAAATGTTTTAAATTCTATTGCGAGTTATAATACGCGAAATGTGATAACGCATGTAAATTGGAAACATACGACTGTGGTATTGAACCTTTGTGATCGTGGGGCGTTCGATATGATTTGTCGTGTGCGAATGTGAAGCGTACGATCATGGTATTTAATCTCATGTGAATGTGAAGCGTTCGACTGTTGTACTTTACTTATTTCCCCCCCAGTGGCACAGCGGCATGTCTGCGGACTTACAACGCTAGAAACCGGGTTTCGATACCCGTGGTGGGCAGAGCACAGATAGCCCATTGTGTAGCTTTGTGCTTAACTTCAAACAAACAAACTTTACTTATCCTGTGTTACTGTGAAGTATAGGACTGGGTGCTTTTCTTATGTGATTGTGAGGCGTACGATTCTACTATTTATCCACATACCTGTTATTGCCCTTCATGTACTTGGACAAGTCAATGTATATCTTTGTAAGACATTGAAAATGAGACGTCAGTTTTATAGGATACACTTAAGCAAAGATATTACAAACCAAGTTATCATAACTACATATACTATCTGTAATTAGTGTCACAGTTAAGGTACAATTACGTGTAAAAACACAGTTTAATTCTTTACATTAAAATATAAAGAACCATATTACACGCATTTACATATTGTTTAACTATATGAAACTACTACATTACATGTATTTAAAAATTAGTTTTTTTATTAAATACTGTCAACAGTTTCATAATTTTTATTTGTCTGCAAAATAACACTCGCTTGGTGAACAAAGAATGGAACTTTACTAACTTTTTGTTATTTCTAATATCAGTAAAGTGCAAAGTACATTCAAATATAAACCAAACGAAACAAAAGGACTGTGAAACGAATGACCTAAGTTATTATCGTACTGATTGTGATACAATCACAACCGAATTAAACAAGATTTGGCGGGAAAGTTTAATAGTTTTACCTCCCACGTATTTCGCCACATCATACTGTACAGAACGTCAGGAATGTTTACTATATATCATTACGCACGCGCAACGCGTGACGAACCGGACGTGGGTAAACGGACCGTGAGAACGAATGCAGTTTCCTGTGATGTTTTGGCGCGAAAAAATGGCGGGAAATAGGGTTCAAAGGCTGGGGTTATTACTCTGTATAAATTGCTTGGCCTGAATGAAGGCCATGATATTTCTAAGTGGGTAGTTTCGTAAGCCGCTTAATTGTTCGATGAAACAATGGAGCAGTTTTTATTGTAACTCAAGTCTAGAAACAATGAAATGCCCACTTTCATACGAAGTCTGGTAGGCTAAGATATGATGTGTATGTGTATATATATAACAGTACCGTCAAACCTGGACATACGATGACGCGAAAACGAACAGTCGATTGGAGAAACATCCTCAATCAAATCTATTGAACCCAGTATTAAAAATACAGAAAGGTTATTGTATTTATAAAGTACTTCAGAGTACCTCGTAGCATGCTACGGTTTTTGTTTACGTGCTTATGTTCTTTCAGACAATTGTGAGATAGTTAGTGCTAACAGACCTGTATAAGTTTTATTTCTGTCTATACTGGAACGTGAGTTATAAGCCAAGCAATTTGAGACTTGTGTGGCTGAAAGTTTTGTTATTTCTAAGATATAACTCTTATGACTTTTAATTGAAATATTAGCTATATTGTGATTCTCTATGGGTGCTGATCCACTCCCATAATTGATTAATTAACATGATCCTCGTGGTTTCTCTCACTGACTAAAACCACGATCCATAGTGAAAGTTGAAACTTTTCTACAATCACAAAATTTTACTCTCAATCTAAGACACAAATTCTGAAGAATATTTTCAGCCACTACTTGTCTTATCATATATATATATATATATATTTTAAGGGTGACATTATTATTTAATTCATTTTCAGCGCAAATGTTTGTCATAATGTTCTTTTTTTTTCGGTTCGGACTTCTCACTACTTATGCCCAAATTCTAACAAAGCATATTTCGAAAATATTTGTAAATTAAAATCATTTTGTTTGTTCATGTTAAGCACAAAGCTACACAATAGACTATCTGTGTTGTGTGCACCATGAGTATTGAAACCCGATTTTTAACGTCCTCAGACTTAACGCTGAGTCACTAGGGAACATTAAATTCGAGTTAATAAAAACGTAATAATGCTCATGATTAGAAACTAAACAGCAAAATATCATAGAAAATGTCTCAGCCATTCCTTGTGTTTTATAGAATGTATCAAAAAATATTTCATTAAGGAGCTTCGTCAGAACGTTGGATTCATTTTGCTAAACGATGGACTTACAGGCTAGATAAAATGAAAGTTAGAAAGTAACTTCCTGAAAGCAATAACACTTTGATTAGCGACTAAAAGATACTTAAATAAATTATGATAAAGTCTGAATGGGCCTACTAAAAAGGTCAGTTTCTCAAATATAGAGTCTCTTCATTTGTGTTTTTATTATTAAACAGAACGCACCCAGAGGCTTAGGTAAATAGACCTTTAAAACAAAACAGTTTGTTGACCTGTTTTTCTTGTTCTAAACATTCTGCAATAACTAACTGCTGTAAGAATTCCGACGCCCTTTTAGCGTGTTGTCTTCTCACACAAGCATAACTGCACGTGTCATGACCGCGAGGTCACGAGGTGGAAACTACATCGTCATGGTGACTGAATTGAACTTTGTTATTTGTGATGATCTTTTCGCAGGCTGTCTTATACAGCCCCTCTGCATATCGTCCGTTTAAGGCCAAAGCTTCCAGCCATGCATGAATTTTATAAAAAGCACATGATCTGAAGAGTTTTGACGTAAGTCAACGGGAAGCCATTAATTAGGGTTTAACTAGCTTAATAATTAGTTCCAGCAAAATTATTTCAGAATAAAGCTTTGCTTGGCAAAGTCGTAAATAATGAAGTAACAAAAACCTCAGTAAATAAAAAAGTTCCTTCAGCATTATGATGAGTCATTTATATAAAAATATCTATATCAGTTAACCCTTATTACAAAACTCAACTTGAATAATAAGTAATATTCTTATTGTATTTCTAACCATGTAATTGGAGATAAGAAACTAAAAAAATCAATGCTTGAAGTAATGAATTTCATATTCTAAAAACCTAAATAATCGTAACAGTAAAGTTACCGTATTCTAGTTCAGTCCATTATTTTTTGTCAAGTTGCACTTTTTATTGCAGTAATATCATTGTGATAAGTGAAATGAATAAAAACCCTATGACCCGAGCGCTTTCGAAAGATGGACCTTTCTTCTTCAGAGGTAAACATTTCCAGTTTGCACCTGAAGAAGAAAGGTCCACCTTTCGAAAGCGCTCGGGGTTATAGGGGTTTTTATCCATTTCTATCAAGACTTCTTGAACCTAAGTGTTTTTCTAACATCATGATTGTAATAAATGAATTTTATTTATAATACAATCCTATAAGCAGACAAAAATTAGTTATTTCTGTGAAAATTCAGAACAGCAAAGTGGTATGGGTTATTTCAACAGTTTAGCGTAAAGCAAACTATTTTTAAACATGATTTTAAAGGGAGCATCATCCGTCACATTCCAATGGATAAATGTAACTAAAGCCAGGAATGTTTCTAATGCAAAAAAATGTGATTAAATAAACCACCAACTTCATGAGTTCCAGCATTCAGTTTCGAGGAGCTTCTTCCGTGTTAACCACTTTTATTTCGAGCTCGTAACAAAATTGTACACCCATTATTTAAACATATGATCTCGACTTATTCAAAGTAGAACTGAGACCAATGAAAAACACTCGTTCCTATTATAGTTGTTTTAAAACAATAACCAAAGTATTTATTTTTTGCTTTACGATAAAATAGTTGAAGTGTTAAGAGGTCAGATCCGAAACAAGTTCGTCTGTATTGTTGAACACAGCTCATCTGGTAATTAGACTATTTATTGTTAGCGATCATAAATGCATCATTGTATGTTTGTGTCAGCTCGTTTAAGGCCCACGTAATTACTTTTACTAACATTCTAATTAACGTACCATAGAAAGGTGTGTCCTGAGGTCCAACGAAGTGTTGAGACTTAAAACACTCCCAACAAAGTGATAAAATTTTCGAAGGTAAAACATATGATGCATTAGAGTATTTTATTTTGAAAATCCTGCATTGGACAGTACCATACGTTTTATTATTATTATCATTTCAGATTCAATAATGTTATCGCAAAGATAATTCCACACAAGAATTATGATTGTGTACGCGCGTTTCATGATGTCGCTGCATATTATCTCATTTTAACTTAAAAATCTTAAAAGATAATGTGGGGAAAACTTTTTTTATACATATTTCGCAGAAGATTTCAGAACGATTCTCATTTTGAATTTCTTTAGGTGGACGTTGCAACTATGGACATCTTAATTATTTACGTGTACTTTTCTTTTTTTTTCTTCGGATACTTAACATACGTAAACAAAATGTCGTTATCAGACTTGCTCCAAGGCAGTTCTGATTGTTATTAGATTTAACGTGTTAAACAGTGTCTTCAGTTTAAACTGTCCCAATTGAACAACGAAAGATATTGGCTAGCGGCTAAACCCAGCCTTAAGGGAAAACCACTTTGTCCTTAACGGTCAGCTTTATGACCAGATAGATGTTCTAAGTGAAAATCTGCCATCATCTGGGATGATTTCACTGGCCATGAGAATCTGCACAACAGACTGTAATTATTGTTGATGCGCAACATTGTAAAGATTACTGGTCTCACAATATTCATGGCAGGTAGAGGATGAAGTTTCAGAGCTAATCCAATTCATCTAGAAGTGAGTAAAAAATCATGAAACATTTAGAAAAACACATTAAAATTCTTCACATAGATTAAAAATACCACTAGGGTTATTGGTGAGGAACGTTTTTGTTGTTGAACTTATTTTGATCCAAAGAGGATGAAGATTCAGTGCTAATCCAATTTATCTAGAAGTGAGTAAAAAATCATGAAACATTTAGAAAAACACATTAAAATTCTTCACATTGATTAAAAATACCACTAGGGTTATTGGTGAGGAGCGTTTTTGTTATTGAAATTATTTTGATCCAAAGAATGGTCGAAATGAAATAAGTCATACGTTTAATGTAGAGTATTTTACCTACAACAATATATTGTAAGAAGTAATGAAGAAAATATTTTTAACAATATTGTTGCTTGTTCTTCGGTCTCCAAGCAGTGAGCAGAAAGTATGAATAATGCTCGTCACATGAAAAATGATTTTGTTAGGCTTAAGACTTGACAGGTGACCTGCACGCCTTATGTTACACGTGCCTTTCACGTGTTGCTTTTGTTATTCTAGACACGTACCTGTAATATACAATAACCACAATACTATAAAACGAGCTTACAACAGCTACTCAGGAACGGCAGTTTTTCTATATGTAAGTGAATTAAACAAAAAATTTCAATTCATGATTTCATTAGAAAATCATTTCTTACAGTTGATATCTAAAATAATGAGAAAACTACTAATAATTTTAACCATGTATTAAAATTTGTCCTAGGAGAAAATATATAAGAATAATATTGAAAAGAAATTATAAATAGATATGGAGAGTTATTTTGTTTAAAGTTCACTTGTATGGATTTTTAACAGAAAAAAAAAACAGTATACAAAATACTAGAAATAAACGACTTTATAACACTAAATTGTTCTTTTTATTTAATTAGATACTCAACGTTTCGCTTTACAGCTTCTTCGGGAACGTTCTACAAAAACACAAACCTACTTATATAGCTGACGTTTTAATATTTCAAATGTCTTGTTTGCTCCGATTTCTACAAACTCTTTCTATCCATATTTAGGAAACTTTTCCGAGAACCACCAGTGGTCTCAGGACCACAGTTTGAGAACCTCTGGCGTAGGTGATGGAAATGAAAATACACGTGCTTCTGATTTTGAAATATATTAAGTCGGTAATTTCGTAACACATTGATATTTCAATTATAGAAAAACCTGGGAATTAGAAGCCCTAAGCGATACTTACAGAGCGGGAATAAGTTATCCTTCTGTATTGTAATGAAAGTATGTGTATTGTAGCTGGGACTGAGTTAATCCTCAAACCAAATTTATTTCACTAAAAAATAGTCACATTGTTTAAAATCAGACACAGTTTTACACACCTGGTAGCAAAGGCGGATCGACATTAAAGGACCAGCCCGGGCAATATCTCATGCTGTATACTGGCTAAACAATTAAAATTTAAAATCAATTTTTAAGAATGCGTCAAATGCACGAGCCCACCAGGCAATTACCCGGTATTTCGGTGGACCAATCCGCCCCTGCCTAGTAGTCCTATAAACCGGGTGTAACGACATAAAGATAACGTTGGGTTCATAGAGAACCTTCAAATGTTGATGTCTACGTTAAAAGCAAGCCTTGAATTCTTGAAGTAGTTGATGCTCATCGTACATTATGCCTCACCTAGGTGTTTACTAGGGGTGTGAGGTAGCCCTATATAAACCGGGTGTAACAACATAAAGATAACGTTACGTTCACAAAGAACCTTCAAATGTTGATGTCTTTACGTTAAAAGTAAGCCTTGAATTCTTGAAGTAATTGATGCTCATCTTACATTATTCCTAACCTAAATGTTTACTTGGGGTGTGGCGATACAGCGTATTGTATCGCGAAGCCGTGATACGATTGTATCGATACATCGTCCAATACGATACGATTTATGTATGTTCACGAAATTTGACAAGCTTTCAGTAAACATTATAAGTCTTTTGTACAAAAAAAAAATCAGAATTTCTAATAAAGTATTTTTGCTAATATTAAAGTCAAAGTAGTCACTTCTTCGAGTGTACAGCGATTTTCATGTTAAAATTAAAAATACTTTTCTCCATCTAAAAAATTAACAAGTTTCTTTTGTGTAATCTATAAAACCTCCGAAATAACTTTTCAACTTTTTCAAAAAATTTTCATATCTTATCTGCTATATTCACTACCTTAGTTTTATATGAAGTCGGTCAATTTGACCAGCCTAGTAACTACCATAAAAATACAAAATAAATCACAATTATCCTTTTTTTCTTCTGGAATTACTTCAAATTGTAGCAAGAAACTACATTTGCTTACACTAAATAACTTAAAGCTCTTAATATTATACATCTGTTTCAATTTAAATTTTATTGTCAAGACTGTCAAACTTTGTAACAAACCGCTAGCAAAACTTCTGTATCTAGATACGTATCATATCGACTGCTATCGTGTCATATCAGCCCTAGTGTTTACCGAGTTGTTTTATGTTCGTATGCAAAGGTTAACTTTGAATACGACACTAAATATAGGTAACTGGAGGTTTTATATCAATTAGTTTGAAATTATTTCTTCCACTGATTAAGAAATAAAAATTGGTTTTAGTTGTTGGTAAATAATGTCTATAAGATAGATCTTAAGACTACAAAAAACAATCACAATTATGTTGTTATAAAGTTTAACTACACTAAACAAGAAAAAGGTCAATCATTTTTGTTGGATTAAGAAAAACAAACTGTATGAGTGAGCTGTATACTTAATTCTAAGCTCTATGAACTGTATACGTAATTCTAAGCCCTATTGCTTTTTTTTAGAACCAATGGAAACATGTTGTTTAAGATAATTATGATTTTCTGTAAATCAAACATTGTGATAAAAAGGAAAGATGCACGTGACTACAGGTGGTCTTTGATAGTGTACAAGATACACTTCTCTATAACATCAGGAAATTTTGTGTTCAATACGTTTTATCACATATTCTTTCCTTCCCACACTTCTATAACACTACCGAAACTGTCTTCTGTGTCACATTTTCACATGTGTGTGTTGCGTGGTTTAAACAGTTGCATTTTTTTTTTGTCGAGCATTTCTACCACAGATCACCAGAGGTTCCTGACCACAAAACAGGCTAACAACATACATCTTCTATCTCATTTGATATTGGTTTTCCATTTCTTCCACAGATCATAAGTAATACAACAGAATCATAATATAAAAATAAGTTATTTTGTCTTCTATGTATTTGGATGTTGAATTGGTTGTGAAGTCGTGTGATATTTGAATTTAGGAAGTTCGACGTTCCTTCTTTTATCTCTCTTCAATTGTGAATGTTGTGTTAGGATGGAGTTAATGTGTTTAAAGAAGTGAGTTTGTTTAGAATGGTTATTAAAACTACATGATATCTCAGTAACATGTATTTCCACCAAGTGTCTGGGGGAGAATACGTACATAAGGTTGTTCGTATTGCTTTTTTTTCTATAGAAATCATGACTAAGTTTGTTACAGTGGCTGATAGAGGGCTGGCTTTCTATCTAAGTTATTATTTTTATGTAAAACTGTCCTATGAATTCAAAAATGAAACGAAGTTTTAACTCTGTTTATGTGAGAGCACGTACTGGATGTGGCAAAGGATGACAGGAAAATTTGGAGCATGCACGCGGAGATTCTGTTTATATATGGGGATTGATACCACTTTATTCAAACTCATCTATCAGTATAGAAACGCTTTTAAGCTGTCCACATGAAGATGAAATATTTTCAGTAAATAATAATTGGTTTGAATAACATTTTCAAAGCACTCAGCTGTAGCTGAAGTCAGTAGTAGAGATTTTCCTGTGTGATCGTTTGCAGAAGTCACAAAACATTGCAAGAACGACGGAGATATTTACAATCCACACATATGCCTATCTTAGTATCTATCACAGTTTGTTGATATAGTTATAAAATTTTTTAACGATATAAAAACGTGAGGTCATGTAGTTCATTTGGCTGATTTTTGTTGATTCTATAAGAAATCACCATTTTTGCTCGGCTCTTACACGTTGCAGTATTGTAGATACAACTGCCAAGTTTGTTTTCTATAGGCGTTGTACTCAGTTTTTTATTCAAGCCAAAGTAGAAAACGTCATATACTTGTGACGTCGTTCAAGTTAGGGCCAGGTGTTTGAACCTAGTTCTCATCGGAAGGTAAGAGTTTTGATATGAGACCATCCTGTATTTTAAATATCACATTTGTGTATCTCTTAATAGATACATTATTTTGTTTCTGACTGTATTTTACCATCCTAACGTACATCTATCTGTGACGTGTGTGTGTGTGTGTGTATATATGCGTATGAAGAGAGAGGGTATGAATCTATTTTTAAATTTACAAAGAGCATATATTTATTATTCTATAAAAAGTCAGTTTTCCAGTGGCACAGATGTCACAGGTTTGGCACCCTTCCCTTTACACTTGCAGTCCACACCTGCATGACCCGCCAACAGAAGAGGCTGCTAACCTTTCGTAGCATGTGCCCAGGGGTATCGACCCGACTAGCCGTAACAGCACGTGTTGAATATGGCAAGGGATGACGGGAAAAGTTGGAGTATGCACGCGTGTGTCCCGTTTATGTTTGTATACATATGGAGATTAATATCACTTCACAAAAAAACTCATCTAGTACCTTCAGAAAAGTGAACTAAGAATTCTAAGCGAGATAATAGAGAAGACAGAGATTTTACACAAACGATAACAATAAAGAGAGAAACAAAAAATACATAAAGCAGAGGCTACATATACAAAATGTTTTTTGTTTTTTTTAATAAAAAAAAAGCAAAATTTAAGGAAATGCCTTAAACTACGAAGGCTTTTTTTTTCATTATTTCTGAATGATGCTTTTCTGGAGATTTCCGGGCTCCCATTTCCACACTAAAAAGTTCCCGCAAGATACTTCAGATAAGTATCTTCTCGCAATGCTGCATTTATTCTGCTAAGTGATTTTGTCATCATATAATAAGTGCTTTTGTCATCATTTATAAAGTTGTTTAATTTAAAAATAAAAAAGAGCATAATGTGCAATGTTTCCAAATATTCTGATACGGTGTGTTTGTTACGAAATTTCCTCGCATAGCCGTACAAAGTGCTACCTGCGCATAGCCAGACGCCCATAATTTTTAACTGATAGACTACAGAGAAGACAGCTAGTCAACAAAACCCATCACCAATTCTTTGGCTACTCTTATCAGGCTAAATGGCCAGAAAGTGCGGAGCGCATTTTTGTGGCAACGGGACGCTAAACACAAATCCTTGGATTCACAGTCCTGGAATGTTTCCTATTATGTCATGTTTGTTTCATTCTGAAAAGTCCCTTAGCAATAGCATGATTCACACACCTAAGATGATAGTTTCAAAACTATCGAATAACCTTTTTTTCTTTCTTTTTCATCATTAAACATTTTATCCGTGTGTGTTTTAGAGCCGGGCTTGGTCTAATAGTTAGCGTGCTAGGCTGCGTATTGAAAGTTCCAGGGTTCAAACCCTTGATATACTGCTGAAAAACTCTACACTTTCAGTTTTGTACGCTTTATAAAAGTAGTAGTCAATCCTGATATTCTGTCAAGAGTATCGTACCATGTAGACGGTGGGTGTTGTTGATTGGTTACCTTCCCTCTACTCAGCATATGCCGCATAATTACACACGTTTACTGTATAAGTGCTTCATTTTACAAATATTTAGGTTTTATTCTGTAATTATTATATTTCAACTTTGTTTGTGAGTTCCCTGCAGGATAGACGTAGTCCTAATATTAATATTAAAACAATGTATAAGTTTTATATACTAAAACACCTACCTATACACGCGTATCCTTTTCGATCAAATAAAGCGAAATGATGATAGAAACGTGTTTCTTTTTATAAGTATATATCAGGAATGAGGATTGTTATAATAAAGATTAACAGTTGTTGACACTGTGACGTAAAATATACTAAATCACATTACTTCATACTGCTCGAAAGTAACAAACCTACTAACATGAAATATTTGAACATTAATCTATGTAGGATATATTTATTAATCTGTTTGTATAATAGTTTTACGGAAAATGATAACATACTTTTTTCTATTCCTAACTAAATTTGAGCATTATGATCCAAAAAGACGAGAAAGGCCCAATCTATTCTTGGATTTGGCTCACTGAGTTAGACCTGGTTCAAAGACCTTCACTCGTCGGTACCTCTGGGCAAGGACAAACTAAAGAACACACCAAGACAGACAGACGTCTTGTAGTTATTAATAACTTGTGATATAAAGGCAGTAAGCTTGAGGCCTTTTAACACTCAAATTCAAGGTTCGATCCATGAGATGGACATAGTACAAGTATCCCATTGTGAAGCTTCGTGCGCTACAACAGACATGTAAACAACTGCCCAAAGTGTTTAAATATTTTAAGAATAAAAACTAAAAAGTTAGTTTATAAATTAATAGAAGCTAATTA
>NW_013665959.1:65887-70001 GCF_000517525.1 Limulus polyphemus | reverse complement strand
ATTATATATTGTAAACTATTAATGATTATATATATATATATATATTATATAGTAAACAATTAATGATTATATATATATATATATATATATTATATATTGTAAACTATTAATGATTATAACTCTCGATGCATCAATTGGGTACCCTCGTTATTTTCAGCCTTAAACCGGATAACGGGGTTTAGACATTTTAGGAAATTTAGGAGAATCCTTAATTCATATACTAAGGTGACAATCGATGTACATGGTGTTTAAATTTAACTAACTCAACTAACCTATATACAAATATAATTGTTTGAAGAATAAACAACATTATTTCAGAAAGTGTTTTCGCCTAAATGTATTGAAGTATGGTTACCAGTGTAACTGTTCTTCAGTATGTTAATGCAGGTTAATTTGGTGAGTAATGGACAATTCAAATACTTAATTTACCAGAAACAATGGCTGGTCGTTTCGGTAAAAAAAATAACAAATAATTATGTTCAAAATATCTGAAAGTG
This sequence comes from Limulus polyphemus, assembly GCF_000517525.1. NCBI lineage: Eukaryota > Metazoa > Arthropoda > Merostomata > Xiphosura > Limulidae > Limulus > Limulus polyphemus. The sequence goes on along the minus strand of NW_013665959.1, from coordinate 69,504 downwards.
CAAAAAAAACTAAAGTACTCCAACGAGAAGGAAGACCCCGAAGAATTAACATTAAAAAGTAACTTTACCAATGTTCATTTCACGTATTTATCTGTGTCTTATAAAGACCGTGTGTGGCCTAGTGGTTCAAATTTCTGATTACAAGCTAGTTTACTTTCTAAATTGTTTCTGACGCTATACTTCAAGATATATATATATATATACTGTGTCGATCGTAGTTGTAGTTCACCAAAACTTCAATTTTAACATGAACCCACGTACAGAATTTCAGTTTCCAGATGAAACTTTTTCATTTCCAGTCTGACTTTAATCATCTACAAAGAAGCAAACTCCGTTCATTTTCAATGTTAAAGGTCAAATGACCTTAACAGAAATCAATCTATCTTTCTTTGTTTCTATTAATGATGTTTTGTGGGGTGGGGGTGGGCGAAGACTCCGTTGTGTTTTAATTTTAAAGGTCAAATAAGTTTAAGTAAATCTTTCTCTGTTGATTAAGATCGTGCTCTTCAAACCTTTCTCTATTCCGTTCATCCACTATACGCCCGGCATCGCCAGGTGGTTAGGGCGCTCGACTCGCAATCTGAGGGTCGCGGGTTCGAATCCCCGTCACACCAAACATGCTCGCCCTTTCAGCCGTGGGAGCTTTATAATGTGACGGTCAATCCCACTATTCGTTGGTAAAAGAGTAGCCCAAGAGTTGGCGGTGGGTGGTGATGACTAGCTGCCTTCCCTCTAGTCTTACACTGCTAAATTAGGAACGGCTAGCGCAGATAGCCCTCGTGTAGCTTTGCGCGAAATTCAAAAACAAACAAACATCCACTATACCGGACATTATCTACGAATAATCACACTGTAGGCCTTGATAAATCACAAACATCCCTTAAGTATTAAATAGTTGAAAAACTACATTGTTCGACTGGCAAGGTAACTTTAGCACCCAGTCGCCATGTGTGTGTATAACTGTGTACGTTTACAGATTCTTAATAATAGATTCTGATGATTTATGGAAGTTAGTGAGTTTCCAAGTTTAAATTCGTAGGGCAAGTAATATGTTTCCCATTAAAAAAAAAAATGCATTTCTTTCCACGCTTGCTACGTCTCCCGTTCGTTTTGTTCTGAAAAATGAAAGAAGGCAGATTTGAAATTACAGAACTCGCTTTTTGTTTTAATCACAAACATCACGATGAAGTAGTTTAGGTGTCACGGAAGCGATAACCTCCCGATTCGGGTGAGTTTTCCGTAGTGAAGAGTTTCTTGTCCCCGTGGGAACAAGATATTTAATAAAACTAAGAATGGCTCAACTTCAATAATATTTTATTATTATCGTCAAGTTTAAATGGGATAGAGAGATCATAATTTACTTTTTGTCGTATTTTACCGAAATTAGCTTTTACATAAATTTCCTTAACTGACAACAGTTTTCTCCGAATAATCTCTCCAGATTCTTTTGTTAATTATATTATGTTCAATCCTTTCACATATAACATTGAAATAAGTTAGCAGAAATCAGGCAAGAAAACACATTATTAATATTGAAATAAGTTAGCAGAAATCAGGACAGAAAACACATTATTAATATTGAAATAAGTTAGCAGAAATCAGGACAGAAAACACATTATTAATATTGAAATAAGTTAGCAGAAATCAGACAAGAAAACACATTATTAATATTGAAATCAGTTAGCAGAAATCAGACAAGAAACACATTATTAATATTGAAATAAGTTAGCAGAAATCAGGCAAGAAAACACATTATTAATATTGAAATAAGTTAGCAGAAATCAGACAAGAAAACATATTATTAATATTGAAATAAGTTAGCAGAAATCAGACAAGAAAACACATTATTAATATTGAAATAAGTTAGCAGAAATCAAGACAGAAAACACACCCGAAATTGTTCCTCGTTATGAGTTTTTCGCTTTGTATTATTCCCTTTCTTTAACACTAACTTTAATTCTAATTGTGTATCAGATATACATTCACCATCGAACAACCAAGCAAGACAACTACATCAATCCCCCGGCCTTGGAGTTCTGAAAGTTCACGGGATGACCCTCCTTTAGTCACGTGTCAACAAGCTGTACAGAGTATTTCGCTGTTTTCCCATATTTTTGTAAATAACGTTGTTTACACTGTAGGAATTAGTAATGGAGTGCTCCAGTTTTGTTACTTGAGTGGGAAGATATTTCAGTTTCTATGGTGAGGCCTTCTTCAAGGGACAAACAAGAGTAGTTCATTACAAATGTCAACTTTACAATGACTACACTGCCTGAAATACCAATGAAAGAAAACTTTGTCTACAATAGTCAAGTGAGCAGAGAAGTCTGCCTTTTCCCCCACTATCCGTTTGTACTGTTGTATAACTACTCTCTTACCCCCTCCCCTCACTCTTTAATTTGTTTATGAATGTAAAAGGTATTAGGGTAAGAAAATAAATACTTCTGTGTCTGAATTTCCACCCTTATTACGAGCTGTTTGTTTGAAAATAAAAAAAACAAAAACAAATATACCATATGACTCCTAATCTATTACCATCTGCCCCTTTGTGACTCAACGGTAAGTTTGAAGGCTTATAGCGCCAAAAATCAGGTTTCTATACCCACAGAGGACACAGCACATTTAACCTATTGTGTAGCTTGGCGCTTAACAACAAAGAAACAAACAATAACTATATACCACATTTTCCAACTTATACCATCTGATGTAGCTCTATATATTTAAAATAACATATTTTTTATATATGATATAAACTTGTATACTTGACATTTATCTCACCAGTGATCAAAACGTCGCACCTGTTTTAAAAATATACCTCTTTACTGTAAAAAATGTAATCAAATCATACTGGAAATTATAATTCGTTATGTATTAGGTCCTCAATACATTAATGTCGCGTTTTGGAACATTTTCATTAACCACACCCCAAAAAACGTTCATCACGTATAATAGTTAAACGAACCGCCTAAACGTCACGTTAGTGTAGCCTATATAATGTGTAAAGTTTAGTATACTTTAATCCCTTATAGTGATGGCACAGGACGAGACACACATCCGGCATGTAATGCTGTTTGAATACAAGAAGGGAAACAACGCCTCTATAGCCACAAAGAATATCAAAGAAGTTTATGGAAATGTTTTGAACGTTCGTAAGTGTCAACGATGGTTCAGCAAATTTCGCCTTTAGCCTTAAAAACTGTGATGGCAGAGGCCGACATGTCGGAATTGATATTGATGCTCTGAAGACGCTTGTGGAATGTAACACAAGGCAACACACTCGTGAAATGGCCTTGAAATTGCATGTCTCTCTTGAAACAATACGTAAACATCTAAGGAATATAGGAAAACTCTTTAAACAAGATGTTTGAGAGCCTCACAAACTCCCCGATGATCATTGTTTCCAACATGTGAAGGTTGCTTTGTGTCTTCTAGCGCGTAATGCACATGAACCATTTTTGGACAGAATTGTCACCGGTGATGAAAAATGGATTCTCTATGCGAATTTTAAACGCCAAAAACAATGGCTCAATCCTAGACAAAAACCACTTCCGATCCCAAAACCTGGACTCCATCCGCAGAAAGTGATGCTTTGCATTTGGTGGAACATCAAAGGGTAA
>NW_013665959.1:57721-65026 GCF_000517525.1 Limulus polyphemus | reverse complement strand
ATATATATATATATATACATATATAGATAAATTGGTAGATTGAAATAAAAAATATTCGTTAACATTGCATCTCTGATTCTATAGTTTTTTCATTATTATTTAGTTTTATTAAATCTTAAAATAATAATCCAGAAAAGTATTTCGATTACACTTATTATTAATTTCAAATATTATTTTGATCCTTATTGTTATCATATATGTATTCAACATTGTAAAATATTAAGAAGAACAAGTCGTTTTACAGTGCGCTCTCAAACTATGATAATATATATATATTACACATAAAATATATTGTTAAGATTGCTTTGTATTGTGATATATGTGTAATAACGTATGGCAGTTTTAATAGTACGATACTGTTTATTTGGGTATAAATGTAACTCATGGAATCAAGCCTCTCATGAAAGGTAGAATATAAACCTACTAAATCAGCCACTCTTCAACCATAAAAAAAATGTTCAGAAGAAATATGAATTTAGCTTTTGAAATAACTACGTATGTTTCGCATACTTAATACGTTTTACTGAAATTTCTAGTTAATCAAATTTAACTTTTTATGAATTATCGACTTGTGATACTCCTAGTGGCAAGGCAAAAATCGTAAAGTTCTTCCTTGAAACATTTTGATGGTTTTTCGATAATAAACACAACTAGTGCTTTTTTGCAGATCTAAGGTTCGAACTAAAGAAGTTTCTAGATATATAACACAATATTTACACGGGAAAAATTCATGAAACTATTTGTAATATATTATCTTAGATTTGGGAGTTTTAATCGTAAAAAATAACACAAAGACAGTTTAAAATTATACATTTGTATTAGGTACTAAACAATATTACACGAAGATTATAGTAGCGTAATGGAGAAGTATTAATCACACCATACGCCATTTTTAATTGGTTTACTACTGAACTATACTGACATGACCGAGTTCGATTCCTTGAAGGCCCATATAATTTATGACCCGCGTAAGTTTTACGTAATATATATATGTATGTATGTATATACATTACTTTTATTTGCCTCAAAGTGCCAATTAGAAATTTGATTCACACAATGTATCAGACAGTTAATATAAAAGTTTGTCTCAAATTGTCTGAATAAAGGTAAGTCAAAGAAGAGTGTCGTGATCTAGAATAGATATCATTTTTCTACTTGTGTCTTTCTGCACTAAATGTAGTTTTTGACAGTGAAATATTTTATAACCATTTGAAGCTTTGTACTGTCAGTTATGGTTTGCGTTTTAGTGAACGCTCCTGAAGAAGCTGTAAAGCGAAACGTTAAGTGTCTAATTTAAAAAACAACAACATTTCGGTGTTATAAGGTCGTTTATTTCTAGTATATATGTCTTCTACACACCAATATGCACCACATAAATTAGAAATATAAAGGTTTTACAGCACATTCGTTGGCTGTTTTTGATGTTGTTGTTCGTGGTGGTGGTGAAGAGCCTGAGAGATAACTCTAATTTACAAACTGTAAGTTTTGCCTATCTTTGCAATATTATCAAGATTTGTTTTATCTGCTCTTATGAAATTGATAAAGCAAATAATGATATTTTTTCTTTTGTTTCTTACATGTGTGGACGAGAGTTCTCAAGAATTTTATAAACACGCTATACCCAAATCCCACCATTTTACAATTGTAATGATCTATAGCTGAGAAGCTATTTAGGTCAAAATGATAATTTTTTTTTTGCGTTTTCGTATTGTAAAGTCAGTGAATGAAAATCACCACACGACGCCAATAAACCTGACAAAGCTGAATTATTGATGTAATCTACTTCCTGCTGTATTAAGATATTGTCCCAATTAGTCTACCCTTATAATAGGAGCGAAACTCAAGCCGTAACGTCGTAAACTAATTATATTTGTTGGTATTTAATTTTATGGAAACAAAAATATACTATTACAAGTTTCTGTTGTCACTACATATACCATCGTGTTGCAACTTGTGATATTATCATTGAATGATTGTGCTGTCACTGTATGTGGTTGCAGGTTTTTTTACTGGAATGTATTAAGTTTGAATTTCTTACTTTCGCTATGTAAACACCAAGCAAGTAAGTCATAATGCTGGAAATTCATTTTACTTACCGAAACGTGAATTAAACTAGTTTAGCGGAATTCACAGCTCCTCGTGCTGTGCTGCTTGGTAGAGCGAAACAAATAAATAAAGTAGGCCTCATATAATTATAATTTCTTTGATTTTAATGTAAGTTCTTTACTTTAAGTTATTAGTGATGATTAAAAGACTCTACATCAAAATCAAGTCATACATGATATTGTTATTGTAATGTATTAGGATCGAGTTGTTTTTGCTTCTATATAGAAATTTAATATTTTTGGCCAAATAAACTTCTCATTGTGGCAAATACATTCACTGAAACAACAACAACATAACATTGTCGATATTATTATCTCATAAAAAAGAATCAGAGTTATTTGTTGAAGCAACATGTAAGTCAGATATTGCATGTTTTTGTTGCTCAGCTTTACATACATACAAGATTCGTTGTAACAAAGAATACAGTTTTTTGTTGTCGATGAATGCAAATCTAACCGCGTAGGCTAGATATTGTTATTGAACAAACAAGTTTATGAAGAAAAAACTATAGTTATTTGGCCTGAAAAGAAATCAATGGCTACTACAGTAAAGGGGTGGTTCCGCAAGAACTCTTAAAGAGGTATTTTCGCTAATTAGAACCAATTTCGTTGGGAACCATATTATTCTGACCTTTATGAGATACAAGTGATTGAATTCATACGGTAATAATGTTTCTACCCATCTATCATAGTGACATGACTTTCTGGGATCATTTTGCATAGTGTCCACCTGTAAGGGACCTTAACCTAATACTCCTGGGATGACTGGAACTTAGACCTGTCCAATGAGAGACTTTTCGTCTGTTAGGCACATTAATATAATTGTTCTTGTTTGACTAGAACTTAGACCTATCCAGTGAAGGACTTTCCGTCTGTTGGGCACATTAATTGTTATTGTTTAGCTGGAACTTAGATCTATTCAATGAGAGACTCTCCGTCTGTTGAGCACATTAATACAATTGTTCTTGTTGGACTAGAACTTAGACCTATCCAATGAGGGACTTTCTATCTGTTGGGCACATTAATTGTTCTTGTTTGACTATAACTTGGATCTATTCAATGAGGGACTTTCCGTCTGTTGAGCACATTAATTGAATGATCCTTGGATGACTAGAAATTAGATATATCAATTGAAGTCCCTTCCGTCTGTTGAATACTTTAATCTGATTTCTTAGGGTGTCTGGAACATGAATCAGTTCTGAAAAGAGGTCTCAATTTATAGAGCACGATGCATCAGGGATGACCAATTTTAGAGTTCATTTTAAAACTCGGTAATTCTAGGTAGACCAGGACTGGTATTCATCTTGAAAATACATCCATCTGTAGAGGTCATGAACCCAATATTTCCGGAATGATCTGAACTTTGGGCAGCAATGAAAAAGTATATTTCTCTATTGGGCGCATGACTACGATGAACTTAGAGCAGTACAAACAAAAATGTCTTCATCTGTTGGGTTCATGAATACGATGTTTCTGGAAGGACCTGAATTTAGGGCAATACTATCAAAGAGTTTTCCTCTGTTGGGCACATTAATCCAGTGATTTTTATTATTCTGTGCTTGTAAGTCTGTAAATGTTCAAGGAATAAAGGTATAAGTCATTGTTAGTAGACCTATAGATACTTAAAGTCAAAGTATTGGAAATACATTGTTTCATGCATAACAAAGTTCAATGTCGTTGGACGTCAGTTAATGTAATAGGTTTGAAAGTCCATTAAAATCCAGTTGTTGAAAGCCATTGAATATAGTGTGTCTAGAAATAATTAGGTCCATTATATCTAGAATTCATTAATCCCATTTTCCTGAAAGTTATTTAGTTCAGTGGGTCTCGAACCTACTTAAATCCAGTATGTCTGAAACCCTCTTAAATCAATTATGCCTGCCAGTCATTAGGTCAGTTATTAGGGTGTACGAACTGCATGTTATTATTGACCGACTAAAATTTGTTTACCATTATATCTAAAGTGCGAACGCAAAGCATACTTGGCAATAATAACTTGTTTTGAATAACTGAAATATGATTTATTATTTAAAGTCTATGTAACACGGTTCTCTAGAAACCAGTGCAGCAAGTTTTCATATTTCGTAGTGTTGTCAGACATGGTTAAGAGAAAAAATGTCAAACTGAAAGCAGTTTTTCATAGCAGCAAAGGAGTTTAAACAATTAAAAATTGTATAATAGAGCTCAGATGTCTGTGTAGAAAGTGAGCCTGAGGAGATTCCTTATAATCTGGTAGCAGTCTTGGCATAAGGAGCATAGCATTATCATTGCAATGCTTAGAAATATAGTTGTACTCTCAACCGAAAGGAACATAACAGTATTACTTCGATGCTTAGAAATCTGGTAGTAGTCTTGGCATAAGGAGCATAGCATTATCATTGATTGCAATGCTTAGAAATATAGTTGTACTCTCAACCGAAAGGAACATAACAGTATTACTTCGATGCTTAGAAATCTGGTAGTAGTCTCGATACAAAGGAGCAGTATCATTTCAAAGGAGAAATCTAATAGTAGGCTCTATTCAAAGGAGCATAGCAGTATCACTTCGCTGCTTAGAAATATGGTAGTACTCTCAACCCAAAGGAACATAGCAGTATCATTAATAAATCTGGTATTAAACTCTACCTAAAGCAGCATAGCATTATTACTTCAATGGTTGTGTCTGATATTTTCCAACATATTTGAGGACATTTCATTTCTGACAATTTAAGGTCGACAATAGTGCCAGTGCGGAGAGCATAGTGATTAATTAATAAGATACGTTTTGTTATCAAGTGTTTTCTCAGGAGCGACTGTTGAGATCAAGCTGATGGAAATTGTTAGCAGTGTTTGTTTATCTGTTCAGAATAGGCTTCAGTTCTCTGGTTTGTGATGCACCTTACACAAGGGGGTGAGAAGACGCAGCGTCGCGTATTACACTCAAACTAGGTAGACGTAGTTTTAACATAGACTCATTACATTATATATATATATATATAGTAGAGACGGCTGATATGGGTAATAGAAACTTTTATTTAAAAACACAAAACAAGTAACAACGTTTGATCTCCTTAGGTCATCATCATCATCCTATTAACCTGATGAAGACTTAAGGAGGTCGAAACGTTGTTACTTGTTTTTAAATAAGAATTTTTAATACCACTATCAACCGTCTCTACTATATATATATATATATCCTTACATTCTATAACCAATATGCTAAACAAACTTTTTTTTTAAAGTTAATTTATTATCTGGGTCGAGCGTGACCTAGTAATTAGAGTGCCGGATTGTGAATCTGAGGGTCCATGGTTTAGGATCGTGGGTACATTATAAGAGCGTACAATCAAATCCCACTAATTGTTTAGAGCAGGTCAAGAGTTGGGTTGCCTGTTCAAAATCAGGGATGGACAGCATAGATAGTCGTTATGTAGCTTAAATATATTGGCTTTTTAAATAAAATTACTCAACATGAAACAATACGTGGACTCTACCAATAGCGAACGTTATAAAAACAAGTCGCTAATTTAAGGATTAATTTCAAAATATATTCAAAAAATAATTCAAAGGGTATTAAAAAATGTATGATTTCTAAAGGAAAAAAAATGACTTCAGAGAACTTTTAACACCACCTTTCACTGTGGGTGTCTTCACCAGGGTCACACGTGTGTCTGTTTATTAAGCATCTATGTGAGTAGGACTGAATTGTCTTATAAGGAGTGTGACATGGTCAGAGACATAGGCGTAGCCTGGTTACTCTAAGCCCACTACATCGATCATAAATATATAGACAGATTAAAGAGAAAATGGTATTCATATACACAGACAGAGTACTGTTATTATAAGTCTGTAATACCATTATCTGAATAAAAACAATTCCCCATGCACATAGGTACTTTGTTGGCCAACTCGCAGGTGGCATAGAGGCCAGACGGCATACACGTGGAGGTGAATGAATTGGGAGAGTGTTATTTAAATGGCCAGCTGTTAGCTCCGTTTCTAAGAGTTTCAATTTCGTCGATCCATTTGACTTGTGCTTTGGATTCTTTCAAAATCGTTATTTTCTTTATTTCATTAAATTATGGCGTGGCAAAAACTTTGGTGCCAGATGGGTGAAACTTCTTTCCTGTGGGTTGTTGTTATGACAGATGAATATCAATTTTTAACTGCATTTTACTATGACGAAACACAGTCGACACGCGCTACAGCTTACATCTCAAGGCCACGTGGAGGGGTCTTCGGCCACGAGGCCTTGTCTTCCATACTGCTGAAGTCGACTTGTAAGATTTTAGTTCTTGTTAAGGTTGTTCACAGTAGAAAGTGGGCGGAGCTTTTGTGCTCTTCCAGATTATAGTCATTGGTTGAACGAACCCCCAAGAACGTCGGCTGGTGCCAAAGTACTTTCACCATACAAAACGCGGGATCTTTACATTGCTTTATTCTTAGAGCACGTGGTTTCATAAGCAAAACAAAGGAATCTTTGCTTGAGGGGAATTTTTAACACTTCCTAAAATGGTATTTAAATTCACACATAGCATAGGCATGACAACAATGCTGTAAGAAAGTCTGAATGTACTTCAAGGTGTTTTCTAACCAGAATACTTCGAATAGTTTTAAGACCATTTTTTTGTGGTGCAAAAACAACTTGTTGTGAAAAATACTAAAAATTAAAATATATATATAGTTTAAACTTTGCCCTATAATCTACTAAGTTAAAATGTTGCGAGGAGGTATTTCGCGGTGTAGAAAAATGCTCACCGAAATTATGCCCAACGAATGGATATACTAAAAAATGTTAATATGTTTTTATGTAATATATTATGTTGAACCTTCCATTATTATGAATTAGCTCTGCATGTTTTATGCTTTTCATCACATCAGATGTCAGGTTAGCAGTGTTACCATTCTACCTATAGCACCTATATTAACTTCTTACCATAAAATAGTTTCATAATATTATGAATATTGTAGTTTTCCCCACATTTTTGATACTTCACATATTATTATATCATGTAGACATTTTCTTACAAATATCAACAATTGGTCCAGTTATCAACGCTATTTTCAAGTTTTGAACAACTCGACTTTCAAGATCTACATATCTACATGTGCCGACGATGTTTCCGTTTATCAACGTTATATTTTAAGATGTGGGCAACAACTCAGCTAACAGATGTTTCCGCATATAAGAGCTATAACTTATACTGTTAAATATGTATTG
>NW_013665959.1:42518-57566 GCF_000517525.1 Limulus polyphemus | reverse complement strand
ATAATTGTGATTAACGCTTATTATTCTAAAAACTTCACATATTTGACCAGGAGCATTTATAAACCATTTAACTTCAGTGGATTCATATCGGACATTATTACTTTTAAGAAGAAATTATATAACTTGAGCAGTAAAAAACTCAAGCTCGACTTGTAATCGGCGTATGAATTGTACCTACGTCAACTCGAAATTAACTCACTCATCGTGAACCCTCGATAAGACATCAAGAAAGTTACAGACTAGAAAAAAGACTTTATATTGCTTGTAAGTTTGTAAAACTTTTGTTTATAAATCACTGTTTGTAATAACTGTTATTGTAAATTGTATTGCTATTTGTATATTAAAAGATATTTATATAAAAAAGGAAACTGTGTGGAACAATCTTGTTGGCAAATATCATAAATTGGATACATATCGGCATATATTTAACTACTAAATTTAAATCATCATTTAGCTCAGTTTCAGACCATTCGAAATTTTAATACGTAGCAGTCTCTATAATGTCACTTCACAACAAGGTATAAAATGATACAATAGGCAGAGCTCGAGATATGTAAGCCACTTGACCTTCAAGGTATTGAATGACTTATAGACGAAATCTCTAAATGATCGCTTGTTTAAAGGAATAAAAAAATATATTTATATTTTTCTTTGAAGAAGATATTACTTAGATTCATGTATTTACTCTACGAAAGCTGTCGTATTTCATTCAGAATTCTCAGTACCTTTTCTATCTACAAAAAGTGATTGGCTGTTCTGAACAGGTGGTTTGAGCACAGTATTCAAAAGAGAAATACTCCAAACTGCTAGCTGATAAAGCGATATGGCGCCAAAACGAGAGAGAGCCGGAGCTCTAAAGGACAGGTGTTAGATGGTTAATGTATCCAACGAACAGCGTACAGCAAGAAACCATTCATGCGCTAAGCCCGCCGTCTGGCCCTCGTCTAGGCCACCTAAAGAAAAGAAGGAACCGAGGCGAGGGGGCAATAGAACTGATACGTACTTAATTATTTTTCTTTATTTTATTTAGAGAAATATATTTCGAAATATTCTGTAGTATAAAGCGTACACGTATAGAGTAATAAACAGCTAACAGATTTGGAAAGTTATTTCCACGTACCGTTACGGTTCTGTCTTTTTGTGCGCCAAAATTATAATAATTTTCAGAGAATCACTAAACGAAACAAGAGTCATATCCAGTGAGAAATGGCACGTCCTTGTTTCAAGTATATCATTAAAATTTCTTTGAACTAGATTTACAATGATATATTAGAATAAGTTCATGTTATCGGTCCGTCGTGCAAAACGATAAATGAAATAATTGGGAGAACTGGTCATACAACTATCTCTCACGTTAATCTAACGTAAGAAGGTGTAATCTAAACATTCCTTCATATAGCTTGGCACACTTCTTCCGGTATGTGCTATGTAAATCAGGCCAAAGGTTTAAGCGACATACAATAAATACAATGTGACCTAAATAATCCAGTACTGTACTGTCATTTTCACGGATGGTTGATGCCATGAATCTCTATTGTGGCGACACCCTGGTGCAATTGTTTTTACCTATAAAAGAAAGTTATATTAACCTATTAAATTAAAGCATACAAGAAATGGGATCTAAAACATTTAAAATAAAATATAGACATCCTCCGTCTGTCAAACCCGATTTTTCAGTGAGATTACTCACATGTTTATTTTGTCTTTAAGATATAAATTCTAAAAAACAAAAAAAAAGAATATTTTCTAAGACACCCATTAATGTTAAAACGCTGAAAAGACAGCTAATTTTCAAGGTATAGTAATATATTTCTCCTTTCCATTTTATTGTAACCTTGACGTTGAAATGGTGTGTCTGTATACATTAACGCCATCTGCTGGTAAAAGTAACGTTACGGTCAATGACCGCAGCACTATGGACATGGGTCTGGTCACGGGAAAAAAAAAACATTTACCACACAATAACTTCCCTATATCACTGTGATGTTTTCTCCACAAAACGTAGGATCTGAGGTCACTGTAGCAAACATGGAAGTTATTGACGGTGAATCATGTCATCGGTTTTCTGATGTATCATTCTAGAGCTTTACCAACTATCGTTATAATTAAGAAAATAAATGAAAAACCAACCAGTGTAATAAAGTCAAATACATGGCTAATTAGCAATGAGTTTTCCACGCCTAGTTTACTATGCTGAGAAAGGCATACTGTAATAGAGTTTAATTATAATTAATTTGTTGTCGTTATCATCACTAGGCTTCCAATGGTTAGAAAAATATGACTTGCAAGTTTTCAGATTATTTCAAGTAATAACGACTGATTGAAAATGACAAAGTAAGCATGTCAGTTGATATAAGTCGTATTTAAGAATGTGTCTACGAACGTGTACGAGGGTCTTGAACAATTCTAGTATACCCAAACACGAGAGTGAACAGAACATGAATCGAACGATACACAGCTTATAAAATGTAGACTTATACAATGCAAGGCTCCTTTTACCGTAATGTTGAAAAAAAAACCAAAAAGAGTAGAGTGGACGGTGATGTTTTTGTAGGCTTCACTTAACCCGTTTAACAAAGCTCCCCCCCCCCCTCATAATTCTCGTGTAAACAACAACAACAAAAAAGGGGAAAAAACACGCTAATTTTCTGTAGATAGTATTATTTTCTGGAAAGTATATGCAGTTAATAACCTTTCATTTAAACACTGTGAAACCACCAGAAAACAAAATACAGGTATGCGAATAATTTTAGATCAAAACTATTTTAAATTCTGAGTGTGTTTATGTGATAGAATATACAACTAGGTAGTGAAACGCGGGAACTAGCAGGGAAGGGATGTGTGTCGTCCCGGTATTATCCAAAAATTCGGTCTCAAGACCACCTGCCAAACTATGATGATGTTTCTGAAACCACCAGCTGCTTCCTTTATCCACGACTCTGAATATTACTATCCAAAACCAACTCACACATGTTTCAAGGTCAGTGAATATAGTAACACTAACAATGTTTACGTTTGTGCACGAGACACGTTTATTTCAATAGTAAATGTGTTTTTTATTTGTATTTTTGAACATAATCTGCGTTGAGTCAATTTGTTCGCGAAGTAACCATCATATACTTGTTCACAGCTAAACTGTATTTGTTTGTTTAAAAAATTTTAAGCCCATAATAAGGACTGTAATCTAAGTGGAGTTGTTGAAATTTGCTCAGTCTATCTCAGCTCTTAGAACATTGCTCTTATACGACCACCAGCACGGCCAGTTTAGTCGAGTGTTATTTTCCCAGTTGTCAGAGCAAACTTTTGTTACAGCCTTTAATAACATAATTAACAAACACTTCTATTTAAAACACACGCACACATACGGTGGTGCAGATTAGTTCACAGCCTAAAGCACAGAATGGACCGGTAATAAGATATTGTGTATTTTTATACTTTCTAACGTATATACACCACATATCGACTTTTTTTTAGTTTATGTATACTCAAGCCATCCTTCTTTTAAACTTGGCTCTTTATTAGTAGTATTACCACTAGTATCCTCTATATCACCTTACACATGTCGATGTTAAGTTCGTTGTTAGACAATTCCTAATATCCATTCCTTGAAAATGTTATTGGAGCTAGCAGTCTCGTGTCACGAGACTTAATTCCCAGACTGTTATTCAGTCTTGGACGGTTTGCAATTTTGACCATATTGGGTGGGCCTTTTGCTTGTGCGTGGTACCAACACGCTACCGACGATATGACTCAACTTGTACGAATTCCACTGGGGCGGTCAATGGCGCGTCGTCATGTCACGTGATGTCTGTGAGACTGCAACGCGTCCCTATGGGAGAGAATGTCGAAGTGTTAAAACTACGCGCCATACACTCCGTACGCAGGAAATTTTTTGTTTATTTTTTTACTCGCACAAATAGTATGTAATTGGTGTCAAAGAACGATTGAATAAAGACGATGTCTTCCATCGAGAGATTCGAGTTTAATTATAAGGACTAGAGCATTTGATTTTCTTCACTGGGTGTGGTCAGGAATCCAAGGATGTCTGAAAAATGAGTTACTGTAATCGACATGAAATCAAATTAATTTTTCTTTATTTTACATCATGTTTATCGCGTATCAGTGGGGCACGGTTAGGCTAGAACTTAAAATGGTCTGATGTTAAGAGGGCTTTCAGAAATTATTCCTTCTACCCATGGGTATGCTCGAGTAATGCAAATTGAATTGGTTAGAGCTGAGATCTCAGTACAGTATGACGACTATGGTAGAACATCGTATTATTGGACGTCGTGATATATCAGGATTTAAATGCATTCTCTCTGCAGGACCCTAGGGTTTAATAGACGTTATTTCTCGATAATCAGTATGTCCAGATTACGTATGACTCATATAGTAACTGAAGGGCGGGTGGACAAGGCAGCTGTCTATTAGTCCAGCTAATATCTTTGTTTTGTTTTGAGTGAATGTACACAAGAACACAGTTCCTAGCTCTGTGGCATAGTTCAAGAACATTTCTGTTAGATATGTACTTTTTTATGTCTTTTAGTGGCTTGCTTTTGAAATGTGTGACTATATATTTTTGTCTCCGTAATTATTTGTATTTCTACTTTTTTGTTCATGCATTTTTAAAGGTATTATAAAAGTAATTATATCTGCAATATTAGGCAAAAATATAATATCTTGTAATCTAAACTAAAGTTTAGATCTACTATTACAAAACAACAAGAGTCACACGGATAGAAGTTTCGAAACCTTCACGTGCGTCTCTCAAACAAACATTACACTGAAGACGGCACGTGAACGTTTCGAAACTTCTATCTGTGTGACTCTTGTTTGTTATTCAGGAGTAATGGGTATAAACTAAATTATATTTGATTTTGTAAATGTGAAAATCACAGCAACAAGCTCATCTGGATGGTGGCATAATATTGGGGCACCCTGTATTATATATATATATATATATATAGTCCCGTAATTATAAGCCCTAAATTTCTAAATTTATTTAATTAAATTAGAGTTAGCAAAAACCCTTGTTAGAAATATACTATCCCTTATAACATGATTCCATCAGATCTCATTACTATGGAAACTTATGCTGTTGCCTTTATTAAAATAGCTCAAGTATTTGCTTATATTATGAAAAATAAATTGAAAAACTTTTAAAATACATAGAAGGTAAGTCATGTTAAAACGAATTAAAACAACCAGGTTGTTTAATTTCATTTCTTTAGTAACTGAAGCATTGAGAGATGGTAGACATAAGATCAGTGAAATCTTGAAAACGTACTTGTATTACGTCACGTTAATACAAAAAATACAAAAAGAAATCTGTAATATTTTAATACATTTTACAAGAAGGGATTTGTATACACCATTGATTTTAATACACTTATTGTTTGTTTGCTTATAATTAAGCACAAAGCTACACAATGGGCTATCTGTGCTCTACCCACCACGGGTATCAAAATCCAGGCTACACTTATTGAAATTTATCATTTAGAATCCGACGGTTTTTAACTTAGATAATCGTCGAATCTTATATTTATACTGGTTATACTTATCATGAAGAAGTTATAATAACCGGGGTTCGAATGTGTGAGTCTGCTTAGCAGGCAAGAGTTTTAGCCAGTTATCAAATTTACGCATCTCCAACAGCGCAATTCTCAATTTTAGTTCATTGGTTATTGCAGGGTGAATTTGACAAGGATTTTTAAGCTACCTTTCGATGAGAACTATCTGGATGAAAACAACTTTATTCAAACCTTACAGAAAACGCATTTGGAACATTTAATAAAATCTAGACTATATCTCGAGCTATCTCATTTTCCAGAGTAAATAAATAAAAAAATAAATTCTCACGGATACTAATTTTGACGTTAACTTGGCATCTCTCTCGTACCCCCCAGTGGCACAGCGGTATGTCTGCGGACTTACAACGCTAGAAAACGGGTTTCGATACCCGTGATGGGCAGAGCACAGATAGCCCTTTGTGTAGCTTTGTGCTTAACTACAAACAAACAAAGCATCTCTCTCTTTTTTTTTTTACGAATTAAAATTTGGTTCCTCAGTGCAATCATTCCGAAAAACATTATATATTTACATATTCACATGTCAGCTGATCATCCCATACTTCAATGTATTCAAAATTCTTTTTATCCAACAACCTGAAATTATTGAACAAACTTCATAATATCTGGTTGATTCCATTCATTATTTGCATATGGATATATAAGTCTAGAATTCTGCTTTACCACAAAAGGTTACGACAAACACAAATATTAGTCCTAGCTTACAGGTTTAATTGCTGTTAAGTTTATCATAATAATTCGTTTTCAAACAAGCTTTTAGAGAAAACAGGTTCAGTCTTCTTTGTTGGTTGGTTAAATTACCAATTCAAAGACTTTAACTTTCAACTATATCTTCAACAATAGTGATAATTTAACATTTCTGGAGTTTCGTTATTATTACAGATTTATCGAGGTTTCGAATAAACCGTCATTGATCGCTATTCACAATCATTTGGCATATTTGTATATTACACTACTGTCATCAATTTAGTCGGCTTCATTGCGTGAAAATAGGAAGTGAGTCCTGTGGCTCAATACAGTATGTCTGTAGCCATGATCAAAATTGTTTTTTAAGCACACAGCTACACAATGGGTTATCAACGCTGTGAGAGATAAGTTACGGAGGTACAAGTTATAACGCTAAAACCCGGAGTTCGATTCCCCGCGGTGGACTGAGCGCAGAGAGTCATTTGCGAGGTGTTGCTTTAAAAATGTAAACAAACTTTTTTGAAATAAATTAGGACTAATATTATCGCATATGGATGCACGTTTGTAAATAGTTCGGTTTGTTTTAAATTTCGCGCAAAGCTACACGAGGGCTATCTGCGCTAGCCGTCCCTAATTTAGCAGTGAAAGACTAGAGGGAAGGCGGCTATTCATCACCACCCACCGCCAACTCTTGGGTTACTCTTTTTACCAACGAATAGTTGGATTGACCGTAACATTATAACGCCCCCACGCTGAAAGGGCGAGCATGTTTGGTGAAACGGGGATTCGAACCCGCAACCCTCAGCGTTTGTAAACGTATCGTACGTAATACAGCTAACTTGTTTAAACGACAGCCTTTGGTACGATACTTTTCATTTTTATTTTATTCCCCATGTCAACAAATGTTGTCGGAAGAAGTCAAACAGAACCAATTTCTAGGTGAGAACCAAACTGGCGATTTTGAAACTATTTTTTCCTACATCTTTTTACGACTTTCATCTTCTAATCTTCACTCTTCTCTCCTCCTCATATCCACCGAGTCTTTGTCCGTGAGAACGTTGTTTTCTCACCGAAACTGCGGAAGAAACTGAAACCGTTTTTAAATCATATTTTCGTTGAAGTGCACTTTTCAACTACAAATAGAAGATTCATCTAGTAAATAGTGAACACTGTTGTGTTTATACAGGTGCATTGCTCTTACTGTATTAATTATATACGTATGTATAGTTATTGCGTTAATGTAACGTGTTCCTACTTTTATGTCTAATATTTCACGAGCCAGTGACTTAGCGTTTGAGTACCATAAACTCTTCGCTGTGATTAAGGGACTGATAGGAACCTCCTTATCAGGAATCTGATCAGTAAGTGACCAGTAATTTACTAATGGCCTATAACTGAGACTCATAAAATTGAGAGCTAGCCACTAGTCTCATAATGAAATCGTCACTCTATTTTATTGTCCCAATCGGTCAGACCAATAACATTTTATTCACAACTTTCAGTGGGTACTGCCCTAATCGTGAATTCAGACAGATCAATTCCATTGTTGACTACGTCTACGAGTTTTTAGCTACCAATCTCCCTGGGTAGAACCCACTTTATCTGAAGATGTGCAGTCTTCTTCCCAGTTATCAGCTATTTTTCCTCCTTTTTTCTGTGTTAAATTCAAGTTTCATCATGATCAAAATTTCAGTTATGATTATTACAGTTATCCGGATAATTTTAGCGGGTCTTTGCTAGTGTATTATGACGACTCTCTACAAGGCAGGCTCGAGTCATGTTTAAATTTGTAAATATTATTCTTAGAAAGTGTATTTTTATGGGGAAAAAAAACACCTTTCAAAACGTAGTTTTGATCTATTACAAAGCGTTTATATATATATATATATAAGAAAAGAAATCTTTAACAGATATATATATATATTAAATATTTATTTTCTTTTCACAAGAGGTGAAATTGAAAAGAGAATCTGTGACGTAGAGGTCTAATGTTTTCTTTGATTGGCCGTACCCTCTGCTGTGGACTGCAATTTCGCCTATTCAAGGCTCATCAGCACAGCTTGAGTCAGCAAATATATGGTGGAATAAAAAGGACTCAAACACCCATAGCTAAACCTTTTTTAGTTTGTTTCTTTTTCTGGAGAATTGAGTGCATTAACTGTTCTTTATGGGTTGACCATAGCTTATGGATGTCTTTTCTAATTGTTTCTTAAGCTTCATGATTTCTCATAAGTTGTACTTTGATATATATCAATACACCTTGTTTAAAGACTTCGCTGAAGATAGAGTAAGTGTATTCCGAAACGTTCGTCGTTATTAATTTATTACATACTTATATAGTATCTTATTGTTTTGGTTATAATATATACATATACAAGTTACCCATAAAGCTACTGAGGAGACTAGTTTTGTTGTATTTCATGATACTTTTTATCAGCACCTTCATGTCACACATGCATTGATAAGAGCGATACACATTTTGAATCTGTTTTTGTGTTACGCTTGTAATAGTTTTCCTCGGCACCCACTCTAAACTTTAATACTTGTACACATTTTGAATCTGTTTTTGTGTTACGCTTGTAATAGTTTTCCTCGGCACCCACTCTAAACTTTAATACTTGTACACATTTTGAATCTGTTTTTGTGTTACGCTTGTAATAGTTTTCCTCGGCACCCACTCTAAACTTTAATACTTGGAACATGTGTAATCTTTGAATTATTCAGTAATCATGCAAAGAGAGTTTAATCACGAAAAAAGTGTTGTTATAATACTTGTTTCGTTTTTCCGTGTTCGCCACGACTCACCTTGTATCCTTATATAAAGAAAACACAACAGTTATAACATATTATCTCTTTACCTTTAAAGATACCTTAAAGTAACTTTGCAGACAACAAGAAAAAAACATAAAAAGTATCGCACACACAAAAGAGGAAAATAAAGCTAGGATATAACTTTGCATGAATACTCATTGATATGTCCTTAACCTTTTCTTATAAGTAACTCTCCAACAGCCCCTCCTAGTGGCAGAATTAGAAACATTTATGTTTTTCATAGCATTTTGTTAAGACATTCAACTACATATATGTATATATATATATATATAGATGTTGGAGCATGTTATAATAACACGATAAATATTTATTATGAGAAGTTATATGTGTACGTTATTAACCAAAATATGAACCTCCGACTGTACTCAATTAACAAAACCATAAACCAAGTATTACTTTTTAAAATACGATTGTTGGTTGATCATTATTTATACACGATATACGTACTATTTTCACATCAATACTTCAGATCTAATTTATTATGTAATGCAGGGACTGGTACTACTAAACTTTTGATAATTATATTAAAGAATCTTTTATGTTAATCTTTATCTGTTACTTTGTCATCTTTATGTAACAATACTAATAAATGAACATTCATTTTATTCATTATACTGTGTTCCTTTATGTTTGCCTTATTGTTAAGCTTTTCTGACTACTGTGCCTTTCTCCATTTAACCAATTCGAGTAGCAGTTTTCTGCGTACGAGTAAAGAGCTTGCCTTGTAGCATTTGTAGCACCTTCTTACCACTATAGTGTATAAGCTCATTGCATATGTCACGAGCCTGGTAAATGTTTATCCATACTGGTTTCCATCCATTTCCATTTTCTCAAACTCCATTCTGCAGGACTTGGGATCATTTTGTAATATCTGTCCTCATATAGGGCCAACCTGGTAGGTTGCTCGCATAGCATAGTGTTTTTAGTATCTGCCTATGTTGGTGGGATATTCTCCGAAGTTTGTGATATTTTGGAAAACAACTGCTGCCTAGCTTCATTGACCTTACTCAACGCACTCGTGCGTTCATACCAAAGGACAACAACGTTTTCTATGCGTTTCATGGTATTATCTTCATTGTGTGGAAAGGTTGCAGCCGTATAAGAAAGTCATCTGTGGCCTCAGGAAAAACATTCCATGTGTCCAAAATCTGCCTTCTTGCCTTTCACAGCAAATAATGAGGCTATGTCATAGCCGTGAAAGTATGGAACATTGGTAGGGTCATTTATTCCTTTAGGTTCAACTGGACTACAGTTTCATGAGTTGCAATGTACCTAAAGTACTTGCATAAACAAAAGGCTATTCATACTCCAGAAACGGGATTTTCTTGAAGGTGGAAAACTAAAATTACATCTAGATCAGTGTTTGTTACTTTGACCATATTTCTACGGTCTGGTTGCTAATTTTGTTCCTACATGATTTATGCCATGTAGTAGTATTGTTGTTACTCACCGTAGCATCAATTCCAGATCCTTCATCTAATTGTTCTGTATTAACTAGAGAATATTTTCAGCTAAGTATTTGTATCCAGCATCTATATTCTTTCTCTTGGACTTTGTAGTGAACTGCAATGACTCTTATGTTTTATTTTGGTAAAGGATGCACAATTCGGTATGTGTCTATTTCTATGCTTGGAAAGTCACTTCTCTAGAGATAACCTATTGAAAAAATAAACAACAGCAAGTGATTAATAGTAGTTGTGTAAAATTTAATTTTGGAGGAGATTTATGCTTGAAAACTTTGAAATCTATGTTAACGTTGATACATAAGCAATATTCCACAGAAGGAAAAATATTCTCATGGCCCTCAGCTGTATTTTAAAGAAATTTCAGGAGATACATAGACCGAGTTTACCACTTAAAGAGATAAAACAAAAGTAATCTCTTCTAAATTGACACCCGTCATTTTCTAGCAGCTTTACCCTGCATTTAAACATTGAAATAGTGTTATAAGGTATTAACAGTTATACCCTCTGTTAAATTAGAGTAAGGCTATGCAAGTGTTACCAGTCTGGCCACGTATTGTAGGGACACCAAAGTACTCTCAACTTCCCCATTCTTGTACAACTCTCCATTCCCAGTATGCACCGTTTGGTAATCATCACAATGAAAGCACCTGTTACATCTAATTGCAGACACATTTATAACACAGGTATAACATCATTTTGTACAAATAAAGTGCTTAGAAACTTTAAATCATTTCAAAGAAAGCAACATCTGTAACTAAAATGTCTGATTCTGTAATACTGAAACCCAAAGCGTATTAGTTCCCCTAAGAACAATAGGGGTCACTATGGAGTGAGTTCCATGTTTATTTGAATTTAAGCACAAAGCTACACAATGGGCTATTTGTGCTCTGCCCATCACGGGTATCGAAACCCGATTTCTAACGATGTAAGTCCGCAGACATATCGCTGCGACACTGGAGGGCATGTGAGTTCCATGTCCAAAAATGTTTAGTATTACACAATGTGTATCAGGACCAAGTTTCACACCTTTAACCTAAAGTGCAAGATTTTGGCTTAACTGTCCGCTATATAACGCAAATAAAAAAATTGAGTTTTCCCTTTAAATTATAAAAACTTCTAATAAAAACTCACTCCATCATCCACTCTAATTACCGTATATATATATATATATACTGAGACTATATATATATATATATATATTATATATATATATACATATATACAACAGGTCTAATGGGTTTTTTTCATTAGTATTTCCTTATAGATATGATCGAGTTTTCTAACTATCCTCAAACTACTTTTTACGAACACTGTTCGCCTTCTTCTAGTGTTGACATTTATAGAAAAAATAATAGCTTTTATTTTTTCTTGCTTTGGGCTTTTTATTTTATAAAAATCATTTCAAAATGATTTATAATCTTTAAGCTAAGGTCAGATTCATACTAATAAAAAAGTGAGATGATCAAATAACAGAAATGAATAAAATTTGAGTTCATTACGTAATCATTCAAACTAGTACTACTAGATATGCTTTCGTAGGGTCCCCGAAAGTGTTGTGTTTCAAGAGTAAATAAAACCCAAATTAAGAGTAGCAAATATTTTTATCTCTTGCTTTTGAAGTTCGTATGTCTTGCAGACACGTGCGGTGTTGTAGCCTACAGAGTGCATAATTCTTCTCGTGATTCGTGACATGCGCACATTTCACTGACGTCACGACAGTACAAACTGCAACGTCATTTTAGTGTCTACTGGGTGACTGACAGACAGAAAACATATTATTGTATAGTGGTGCGAGTGATTAAAACAGGTG
The DNA here is from genome assembly GCF_000517525.1 of Limulus polyphemus. NCBI lineage: Eukaryota > Metazoa > Arthropoda > Merostomata > Xiphosura > Limulidae > Limulus > Limulus polyphemus. The sequence goes on along the minus strand of NW_013665959.1, from coordinate 45,183 downwards.
TGAAACAACTACACTCTTTGGGACAGCGGTAAGTTTACGGATTTACAACGCTAAAATCCGGGGTTCGATTACTCGTGGTGGACAAACCATATATAGCCTTTTTGTAACTTTGCGCTAAGGAAACCACAATTATGGGATATGAACTTTATGTTATAATACATAATGCTGTGATGAAACAAACAATTTAATTAAAGCAATTCGCTACTTTTGTGGATGAAGAGTCGCATATTAAAAATCACAACTTGCTGTCAGCTAACCACGCATAAGTTGGAATCGTTTCTCTTGCACAGTTCTGCTTTGCTTGTGTTTGTAATCCATTTGTTCAACCTACACAATGTGCGTCACAGATTGTGTTTTCTTCAGCTTACGTGAAAAGTTTTTTTTTTTTTTACTAACCCATCCTATTACAGTGTTTTACTTCTGCAGTCATAACCCGTGAGACAAACAAGATTACAGACTTTGATTTTTATTTCATAAGCCTTAGCTGTGGCGCATTACTCAAAAGCCTTATAATGAAGTCAGCCGACAACAGCAAAGACATTGAGTGACGTCATTAAGCCGGACCTGTTGGTGCTGAGATCTGGGCTAACAGCAAGGTCGCCCGGTCGCTTTACGTAGATTGTATCGATTTTTCATCCCTTCGTCTTTTAATGTTTTTTTTCTTCAGTTCCCAGATGCTCAGAAATGAGTTTATGGTATGATGCCTTATAACATCGTATTTTCTAAGTGTTTTGTTCATGCAAAATAAATTTTATCATAGCTCTTCTTTAATTTCAAAGGAAAAGCTGTTTTGTTATGTCACAAGTCTGACTTTAATATATACATATACATCCTCTATATTTTCATCTTAAAGTGCACTGTTATATATAATTTTTATTACCGTGAAATTTACAGAGATATTTAAAAAAATGTAACCAACATATATTGTTATTCAATTTTTTTTTTAAAAACAGATACCACACATTTACTATTAACAATGATTACGTTAATAGAGCTTGTAATTCAATATTGGTGTACAATTCTGGAATAAGTTTGAAACTAATATATAGAAGGTTAAAACGCTTGAAATATTTTAATCAACAGTTACCAAATGTTATGTAAATTTTAAGAGATATGACTGTAGTTTCTCTAAAATAAAAAACAAGACCGTCATGTATTTAAAACAATAAAACAGGGGAAGTGTAGATATCTATTTGTCATACTAGTTAGAAATTAGTAGTGTTTCTAGAAAAAAATGTATAGCTTCAGATATTGACGTTTCAGTATTTAATATTATATTTCTTAGTGTATTTTGGGTGAATTTAATAAGCATGAGTGTATACAGTTGTTTCTAATGTGTTTTGTATATGTAAGTATCATATACATATATGATATGTTTATAAAATGAACTACTGCAATAAATTGATTGATTGCTTTAAATTCTCGTAATGAATTGAAACAAACATATCTTTCGAACTAGAACGCTTACTTGAAATTCTCATCTATTTTAAAAATTCCATCGTTTTGAAATTATTATGGATAACCATTATTTATAATTGCCATTTCATGTTCGTTTTAACAATTCCGTATCTGTGTCCTTGTGATGCTCGGGTACACTGATGTTGTATAGGTAAATTAAATGTATCCAAAATATACAGAAAAACCAGGAAATGTTTTGCTAGAAATAAACCAAACATTAAGGAAAACGCGAGCACAAATTTGTGTTCAGCAAAAAACAAAAACCTATGTTCCATATACACAGAGAATATTGTGCTGTAGGTTTTCTTTGACTGCTGGCCGGCTTCGAAGTACACGTTATAGAATTTCTCTGACTGGTGGAGCTGGAGGGGAAAAAATTGTCTACATCAGTCAAATACTGGAGTAAGAACTATGATATATCACTGTTAAATCAGAACAAAAACTTCTAGTGTGATATTCCATGATCCTAGTATTATGAGCGAGCTTCAAGGATTATTCTCGTTAGACATTTCCAAGGTAAATAAACCCTCTAACTCATAAAAGTATCTTCATCAGCCTTTATAATGAAATAAAATATTTGTTTTTAATCAGTTAATCTTCAAGGTAATAAAACAAAAAACTATTAATATACATTAAGAAAATTAAAGGCATTTAAATGTTACTAATAAGTACGTAATTCTGTCCTTAAGAATCATTTTTAAACTATCCTACTGCTAATTCAGTTAAACTAGCGTCATCTATTAAACACAAATAGTACTATTTGAGATAGTGCAACGCTTTAGATTGTAGTATATGGTAAACAATACAAGCGTATAAGTGGCGAATAATAATATTGTAACATTAATTGTAATAATGCTAGTTTTGTCGAGAAACTTTTTTTTGGTAAAATCGATGCACTATCATAAAGAAAACTTTACACTCAACTGCTACAAAATATATTATTTGATTTTTGTTTGTGAAACTAAAAAATATGTTTGAATTTATTTGTTCCTTAGTTGACATTGTTCGTAGATATGTTAAACAATATTTGTTGTTTATTTTAAAGTCTATTAGCTTTTTATTTTAAACTCTATTAGTTTTTATTTTAAAGTCTATATGTTTTTATTTTAAAGTATATTAGTTTTTTATTTTAAAGTCTATATGTTTTTATTTTAAAGTATATTAGTTTTATACTTTAGTGTGCCCGTTTTTATTTAATAGACAGTGT
>NW_013665959.1:33772-41633 GCF_000517525.1 Limulus polyphemus | reverse complement strand
AGACAGTGTATTATTGTCGTTTTTGTACGGGTTTTTATATATAGAATTTCATTCATATGAATTGACGTTCTTCCTTCCTGGACAATCCTTCAAATCATTTAGAACAAGACTACAATAATCTTCTTGTTTACAGAAAAAGAAAAAAAAAAAACATTTTATTTCCTGAAAACGTACGTTGAAATACGAATATTTTGTAGAGAATCTTGGTGAAACTTCCCATGCAGATCAACTAATGTCTTATCAGTCTAATTTCAATCATACTAAAATGTTGGCCCGTTGGTCTAGGGGTATGATTCTCGCTTTGGGTGCGAGAGGTCCCGGGTTCAAATCCCGGACGGGCCCGAAAGTAATCATTTTAAGGAATTATTTGTCCCCCAGTGGTACAGCGGTATGTCTGCGGACTTACAACGCTAGAATCCGCTTTGTGTTTAATTAAGGAAATATGTTTCATATCCATCAATTGTTTTGGGCCATTTATAGTTGTTATTTTTGTTTATCTCGAATTGTTTGTGGTGGTGTTTTTTTGTTTTTTTTCCAGCGCAAAGCTACATAACACAGGGAATCTAACATCGGATTTTAGCGTAAACTTACTGTTGACCCACTGATGGCTCTTGAATTGTCGAAATTGTTTTCATACACCACACATTTCCAGAAGATCGAATAAATAACACTCGCCTTAGAGATAAATCTTCGAACTTTCCAAAAGTTATGTAACTTACTGTCATTAAACATTTATTATAATAATATAAGTGTGAGGAGTAAATTTTTTAATGTTTTCAAAGTTTAAAGTTTTTTGTATTCTAGTTTCAGAAAAATTGCTTTTTAATAAGACATGCAACATACCTTATAGACTCCACAACACTCGATAGGGCGAAAACAGTCCAATAATGAGGCAGGCAGAAAAAAAAAGTAGAAGGGGGTGCGAGGGGGCGTTGATTGGCGCCATCTCGTTGCTAAGGTTTAAAGGTCAGCCTCGAGAATGGTACACGATAGTTGCAGGAATGGAATAGAGGACATTCCGTTTATACCCATAGATACGTTTATACAAAAAGTTGTCTGTTACTGTAGAAACATTAGTATCGAGAAGGAAGTTTAACAACAAGCCCTTCGTTTTTTTTATTTATACTTTTTCTTCATAATTATTTCACCTATGTTTCGGTGTTTTATTATTTTTTATAATGTAGTAAATAGAATAATCGGGCTTTGATAATCTTTAACTGATTTGTGATTTAGTAAAGAGATGATTTTTCCCGTGCTTACCAATGAATTATGAGTCAGTACAGACTTGATTTGATTTTGAGGCTCACCAACAGACCTATAATATAGTAGAATGATGATAAATTTTTGGCGCTCAGCAATATACTTATTTCATAGTAAAATTATAAGAAGCTTCTAGTGCTCACCAATAGGGTTTTATTTATATCACAGTAAAATGTTGGTAAAAGTTTGATGCTGCTTAAGGCGTTCTTCTTATAGTGTAAATATATAATCTGTTCATTATATTTCACCTCTAACTCGAAGTATTTTGAGTTGGTAGGACAGTGGTCAGTTTGTTTGTTTGTTGGGTTTCGCGCAAAGCTACTCGAGGAATATCTGCTCCTACTCTCCCTAATTATGAAGTGATAGACTAGAGGGAAGGTAGCTAGTCAACACCGCCCACCACCAACTGTTTGGATACTCTTTAGCAAAAAAAAGTATGATTGACCGTCACATTGTATTGCACCCGCTGCTGAAAGAGTGAGCATGTTCGGTGGCGAGGGGTTCGAACCTGCGACCCGCAGATTGCGAGTTTAGCACTCTAACCACCAGGTTATGCAAGCGCTGTTACTCGTAAGATTGTGATTTAGTAGGACAGTTGTCAATTTTTTGCTACAGAATTATGATTCAGAAGGAGAATTGTATCTTTGGTATCTTACTCGTGTTCAGTTTTTTTTGCTTTTATTTGTCAATAAATTCTCGAGAAACATTACACCTGATTGAAGTCTCAATTCATAGCTTACATTATATTTCAGTAATCGTCAATAGTTGAAAGGGGCGATGAAGGGGGCATCACGAAGAGAACCTAAAACTTGAGGTCTAAATTGATTGATTGATCTTCATTCCCTGGTGGTTCAATGAATGGGCAGTGTATGATAGCTATGTAATTTATGGACTCAATGTCAAAAGAAAAAAATATATAAGCAAGACAACTGACACGGAGAAAACAGCTTTAATGTTATTGTTTTTTTATGTGTGTGTGTGTGTGTATGTGCTCTATAGTCATATTAGAAAGGCTGCACGAGAGACAATAATGGCTTATTTTTTGGTTCCCACCACAGACAGGGAGCTAAACTGGCTGGAGGAAATCCCAACAAGGAAAATAATGCGCTACAGAGGGTGCAAGACTCACATGACGATAATGTAACAAGATTGGTCAGAACGTTAGTTCTGTAATGGGCAGAGAAAATTTACCGATATTGATATTTGCTGTTAGAGTCCAATCTGTGTTTGTTTCTTATTAGTTAACTTGAAACAAGTACTACGGATAGAACAAAAACAATGTGTATACGGTATCTCATGTGAATGTGTTAAAAAGTACATTGGAAAATCCTCTCGTTCTTTTGAAATCAGACGCAGAGAACACCAAGGGTATATGCATATAGAAGTGAATTTGAAAAAATTACCCTAACATATCATAAATTCGAATCTGGTCGTAGGATACCTTGGGACAAAATTTCTCTCCAAAATAACAACAAAACAAAACGTTATTGTTTAGAAATGATAAAATCAATTGATTTCACTCTAAAGCCGTGACAGTGGCCTTGGTAATATTAGCATATTTAGCTGGTTTGTTTTCTTAGTACTTCTTTCCCTGACAATTTCCTTAAGTTATAAGCCTTGCTTGTAAAATCTGAATGCTCCTACATGACAACATTCCTTTTATTCATCTCCACGCGTTTTTGTCTTTGTATATAAACCTTGCATGTTTAGTTTTGTGTCATACCCGAAGAAGATAGACCAGGCAAGGTTCTGTCGAAATATATAAAATGTTTTTCCACACGAAATATCATTATGCTTACTAATCACTGTTTAGACGTTTACTAATGCGCTTCCTATACAAAAAGGAGTAACATTACCGTGACTCAGGACTTAACTTTGTCCAAATATGAGGCATTGTCACAGCTGTTCGAAATACTGAAACGTCCCTATTTTTATGTTTCTGAACAAATCTAAACATTCGTAAATCACATTAAAAATAGTTTGCTTGTTTTGGATTTCGCGCAAAGCTACGCTAGGGCTATTTGCGCTAGCCGTCTCTAATTTAGCAGTGTAAGACTAGAGGGAAGGCAGCTAGTCATCACTACCCACCGCCAACTGTTGTGCTACTCTTTTACCAACGAATAGTGGGATTGATCATACACATTATAACGCCCCTACGGCTGAAAGGGCGAGCATGTTTGGTGTAACGGGAATTCGAAATTAAAAACGGCAGTTACATATCTGTGTTAGATTATAAGAAATAAGCACCAAAAAAATGGTAAAATTCTTTTCCTCTTTGTTGAAGAGGAAAATAAACATTCAAAGAGAAGTAAAAAAAAAGTGTTGCTATTTTTAATGTTTGTCTTCTTGATTTTTCCCAGTATCAATCCCAGTAAAATTGTTAAATTGTAGCGGATTGTAGCGTTGTACGGCTGTAAACATATCACTGACCCACCGATGGGACAACAGAGAATAATTAGCTTTAAGAGTGGTTGGAAAAATTCAAAATATTTTACAGAAACAGCCAAGTGAGACAAAATGGGTCAGCCACATAAAGACGTGGTACATATATATATATATATGTTTGTAAAAGGCTAAATGTTATATAAAAGGGTAAATTGTAATTAAAAGTGGGTAAGTTAATCAAGAAAGAAATTGGGGAAACTGGCCCCTTGCATATTCATGTTTCTGCTTGTTCCAGTGACCCAGTATTTCACAATTTCTTCTTGCTTAGCTTACCCACTTTTATGTTATGTCTTTACAGGGTTTACCCTCTTTTATATCTTGGCTCCTTTTTTTGGTATTACAGCTTTATATAAGCGACCCCCTGTATTCTAACTTCGCTGTTTTTGTACGTGTAAAATGTTTCGATCGAATTATGTTTCTTCAAATTACCCAAAAGGAAACATTAGTGATATGTTTTATGATAATAACTCTTATTTCTGAAGTAATTTCACATAAATGTTCAACTGACCAAATAATATATTTTTCTTAATACCAACCCATACAACTAATTTATAAATTTGTCTAAATTTCACTTTAACTTTGATTCTGCCATCTATTTTTATTACAACTTGGAAAAACGTTGTGCAGTGGCTGCACCTAATGGTTGTTCTTTCAGATATAAATCCTCAGTTAATTAATATAAACGCCATTTTTTTCCCTAACAAGCGACAATAAATTTACTGTTGTTTTTATTATTCAAACATAACGACAAGATTTGTAAATTCAAAAAATATCTGTATTACTTTGACATGAATTAACTAGAAAATAAATACTGGGTAAGCAGTATGAAATTAAGCTTCAACTTATAAATATTATTTTTTTGTTCGTGTTTAAGCGCAAAGCAACGCAATGGACTATCTGAGATTCAATTTCCGTAGTGGAAATTGAATCTCGACATTTAACATATAAGCTCCAAGCATACAACTGATCTTCTTACAGGAAAACTTTGTGTCATAGTACAACTCTATATAAAGGGCTATCAGGGGGTAATCAAACCCCGGATTCTAGCGTTTAGCGTTTTACGTTCGTAAACTTGCCGTTGACGAGAAGATATCATGTTTTAATAAGGAAATCGTTGTAACAAAGAATGAATTGTTGTCACCAGAAGGGAATATCAAAAATGTTACTTTAACTTTATTTAGTGTTATTTCTCATAATTTTATCACGAATTTATATATATATATATGTAAATATAGTAATGACAAAAGTATAGCATTTCAGTATAACAAAGACAAAATTATAAACTTCGGGCCCGTCCGGGATTTGAACCCGGGACCTCTCGCACCCAAAGCGAGAATCATACCCCTAGACCAACGGGCCAACATTTGAAATAATACAATTTTATAATTTATATATATATTCCATCAACACAAATTCCTTTTTTTGTGTATATTTTGTTGCGATGAATTTTTAATCAAACCAAGGAACAACGTAGTGAAAATTTCGGCAAAATTCCCTGCAATAAGTGATAGAATTCATAATCGGATTCTTAGTGTTATAAGCTCGAAAGCTTGCGACTGAGGTACAGGGGAGGTCTGTCTGCTTCGTTATCGGGATTTTGGTCTTAAATAGACCAGGGAGGGTCAGGTTCAATAAGACCTCTTCCTCCTGTCAGCACTGTGGTTTAGGAGCAGGTAAATGTTTATTTTGATACAAAATGAGGGTCGTGGTAAACCGCACCTGCTCCAACCCCTTTCAGGGCAATGTCCATGTAGGTATCTGCATTAACATTGTTATGCTGTGCTCATCATCGCTTATTACAGGGGAAGAATTTGTTTGTTTGTTTTGAATTTTGCGCAAAGCTACACGAGGGTTATCTGCGCTAGCCGTCCTAATTTAGCAGTGAAAGACTAGAGGGAAGGGAGCTAGTCATCACCACCCACCGCCAACTCTTGGACTACTCTTTTACCAACGAATAGTGGGATTGACCGTAACTTTATAACTCCCCCACGACTGAAAGGGCGAGCATGTTTGGTTAGATGGGAATTTGAACCCGCGAGGAGGGGGGTATACATTAAACTAACCGTATGAATTGGTTTATATGCTCAAAAACACAATCAAAAAGATAATATAGGCAAAATTTATTTCATATTGAGTTAAATATTCACAATTGATTTGCATAGACCTAATGGAAAACTGATTACCCGTGACTAAACTCTTAGCTAAGTATTTGTTTCTCGAATAAAAACAACAACAAAAAACATAAACTGGGAAGTAATCTACATGTTTATAATTTATTTATTTTTATAATTATTAATACAAAAATTAGCATGGACGATAGTTCTGCGTAATTTGTTTTATGTTATTTTTAGCAACATTTGTAATACTCAAAATTGTTTCTCTTATGACAAAAAAAAAAAAAAATTAATATTTGTTTTGCTCAGAAAACTAGACCATAATATTGGACATAATGGACAATACCATAATGGACAATACCTCCCTACTTTTCTATTATCTGTTAGTAAATGTCATAATATATTCATCAGCTAAAGTTAACATTGTGCATGAGCTAGCTGTTTTCCTATCTTTTAGCCCAATAATAACGGTGTTGCCAGTTTGGATGAAATTTACCCCCCAGTGGCACAGAGGTATGTCTGCGGACTTACAACGCTAGAAACCGGGTTTCGATACTCGTGGTGGGCAAAGCACAGATAGCCCATTGTGTAGCTTTGTGCATAATTACAAACAAACAAACTTGGATGAAATTTATTACAATAAAAAGCCAGGATTTTCTCAGCATTTCCGATGCACTGATATCCGTTCAGTCCGCTTATTCAATAACTTTCGCAATTGAGTTCCCCACTCCTTGATTAACTTTCTCTGAACTATACAGGTTCCTAACCTTTCCTAGGATAAGCTTCTGGGTTCAACTCTACTATTATACTTTTTATTGTATCATAATTATTTTCAGTTTCTCTAGCCATCTTGTTGTATACGGGTAAGGTGATATTAGACTCCTAACAAATTCATCTGTCTGTCAACATTGAGCTTCAGCTACTTCTTCAAATATTATAAAAAATACACCTGCACTGTTTTCAGAAATTTTTACTAATAGGGAAGCTTAGATATCTTGTCACTAGATGGAAGCATACAAACATCTATGAAGCAGACGCAAACGCCATTTCAATTCTAGCACGATGAAAATACGCACAGGAAAATTCATCAAAATATCTGTAATTTTGTAAATTATTGCTTGAAAAACGTAGCTAAGAGGGGAGACCTGCTAAAATTCTGTAATAGTAATTATAATTTAATAATAACTGAACTTAATTATTAGTAATAGGCAAAGTACAAAAAACTTCTACAAATGCCAAGACACAAAAAAAACTTAAGGTTTCACTGAAGCATCATGTCGCTAAAACTACGGACAGAAGAAGGAACCTACTCTAAAGTGGACTATCAATAAAACTGACATTGACTCGATGTTTTACAAGTTTCATTTTCTTCCATCATGTATTTATTTCTCGGAACGGCTATTGACATTTCCCTTCGTAAATTGTGTACTTTTCATTGCAAAATAAATGATCTCGGTTTAAATTTAAAAAACTCCTACTATAATTTAAGGGAAGTCTGTTTATTTGGCCCCTAGCTTTTGTATTTGGACCTGTCAAGTATGGTTTAATCAAGTAGGAATGATTTGGAATGTGTCAAGAAGTTATTTTTGTTTTAAAATGCAAAGATTTTTATAGATCCAGTGCTGGCTGAATATAGATCAGTCAGTGGGGGTGGTCACTAGTGGTACTGATGGGATTTATCCAGTTTCCTCTTTCACTGCATTGGGTATAGATACAATCTGTGTACTTTCAATCATTACTGGCTTACAAAAACAGAAACTATATTCATAACTGGTAAAACACTAATTCTACAATTGCATTTAGTTTTCAAATCCCATCTATCATTTAAGGTATTTCTGTTTCACACATTATTTCTACATACTTTCAAAATAGATACAGTTATTCTAAGCCAGATGTTTTTAAAGTCGCATTTTACTTAATGCTTTTTCTGTGTTAACCTAACTCACTAAAACTTCACAAGATTCTTAGGGTGAGATTTATGTTATAACATGAGTATATGTATATTGTTGCGTCATCGAGATCATGTGATTCTCACGCTCTCT
>NW_013665959.1:24562-33410 GCF_000517525.1 Limulus polyphemus | reverse complement strand
AACTTGTGTCGCTTAAGTTTCGTCGGAACGAAGTTACGGAAAATCAATTAACAAACGGAGACGTAACAATATTAATATAATTGGTTAAAGTTGTCTTTGAAATATAGCCACAATTTTATCCTGTTGCAATGTAATATAATTTTGACACACACACTTCAAATATATTAAACGGCAACTTCAGTTTCTGTACTAAAATCAAATGAAAAAATTTAACACATTTCAGAAAACAACATGCTTACCTGGTTTTCCTGAAAAGGAAAATATTTTAAAGTAAATGTAGGACAAGGATCGTAAGTTTATGCCACAGAATCATTTATATTCTTAACTATCTTTTACACTGCATGAAGTTTTAAATATAACTTCATAGTAACATCCCAGTTTGCCTAATTAGATAGCCCTGTAAGAATTTGGATTACCAATACCAACTCAAATTATATATACACACACACATACATATATATATATATAGAAAGGTTAGAGTAATACAATTTGAAACGAAACACAAGATTCATATAAATGTACTGTTGATGTGGATCAAAGTATTTTTTTTCTGCTCAATATTTCCTATATTTGATACATAATTTTCTTTATCAAAATGAGCGTAGCAGACAGCACTCGTTTTTTACTTCCCAAGGCTCAACTTTGCTGATTGAGGTCTTCGAATTGCACGTTCCTACTTTTATTTGATGGAAATGAATGTCCATCAGTGCCGGTACATTGTGGTACATAAAGTTACATGGCTGTTATGATTATACACTTTATTTTTTTTCTTTTAATCAGAAATAATCAAAATTGGCGTGTAGCGCGATGTAAACAAAACACTCCCGGTTTGATTACTAAATGAGTTTATGCTGCCATCTAGCGGCAAATATAGAATATTGTTTCTTATCATATCAAATTACCTGTTTTTTGCCTATCCTGAAAACTTAATCTTTCTGTTTATCTTCTTCTTATCTTTATTTTTTTAACACTATACACATAGTCTCTTGTTCAACCTCTGTTCATTTACTCTCACTACACGTTAAAACTCTATCGAAAGTTTTAAAACTTCCTTATTACTAGTCTAGTTCGTTAAATCATTACTAGCACTTTCCCCGACATTTAACATAATTTCTGAGTCACTTGGGTGATCTATAGTTATATTAGCATCTATTAAAATATCAATAGCACCGAAAATAAACTTGCGATTTATTTCTTCTTAATGAAGCGCGTCCTAGTAAGGCCAATTTGTTTTACTTTTCACTCTTGCCGTAGGCTGTATGTTCGAGCTTTCCACATCCAACTGCTTTCATCTTACGTCATATAGAGATTTCATTCTCCTTCCTTGCCTACTGTGCCATTGTTTTTCTCCCCTACGTCTTTGTTGCTTTATTTCTGAATTTTTGTTTTTTAGTAACGTTTTCTTAATATTCTTGATATTAAGATCAAAGCTACACAGTGAGCTATCTGTGCTATGCACATCACCTGTATCGAAACCCGATTTTTAAACTCAAAAGCACTCAGACTCACCATGGGGGGGGGGGCTTACTTTACACAATGGGGACTGATCTTATTCTGTTCTGTAGAACAAATGACCAACTCTTGTAGAGTTACACCTGTTAGTATCTAAACACCTTTTATTTCCCAATGAGGAGCAAAAAACTGAGGGAGATACACTTTACATCTCTCAGAGACACTTACTGCAGCACTTAGGAAGTCAACAAGCTTTCTCAGAAAGCACTTTTCATCAGTACGGAAGCTACAGGGGAGACTAAAGCTCATTTTGGGGTAGCTTTAGTCCCAACAAGCCCTCCTTTATCCCAGTTCCTGGTAATTCATTTGGACCAATAATTTCTAAGAACTGTAAGTAGCGAAGGAAGATCATTGTGAATATTTACGAACATTTGTTTTGTTTTGTTATCAAGTGTCAGTTGCAATAGTTAAAGGAGATATCTGGATCTAAAAGTATGTGTGCTGTTGTTTGTTTGTTGTTGTTGTTGTTTTTTTTTGGGGGGGGAGGCCATTCTTCTTATCTTCTTAGAGCATCGGTGGCTCAGAGGTAAGTCTGAGGGCTTTTAACACTAAAAATTGGGTTTCGATATTCGCGGTTGGCAGAAAATAGATAGCCCATGGTGTAGCTTTGCGCTTAACAACAAACAAACATCCCTCTTAGAAAACTTTAGAAATCCAACAATCCAGAGCATCATTTTATTCAACAATTCAACAATCCAGAACATCATTTTATTCAACAATTCAACAATCCAGAACATCATTATATTCAACAATCCAGAACATCATTATATTCAACAATCCAGAACATCATTATATTCAACAATCCAGAACATAATTTTATTAAGCATATACCGTATATTAGAGAAAAAAATATCACCATCAGTTTTGACGATAACGAGACCTTGGACGATACTACGTGATAAAGAAAACGTTTCATCACTCCCAGATTCACTTTGTTGCTAACTGCAGTTTCAGTCTGGTCTGGTAAGGACCAGTTTTCGCTTATAACAGTATCCTCCTCATTCTAGTTTCTTCACAAATGTTCAATTATCCTGATAATGCTTAATCTCCACATGGCCCTTTGTTGCAAATAGCTGGGAGAAGGGGAGGGGAGACGCGATCACTTTAACTACTGATCAGTTGTATTCTTACAACCTAAGACATATGTATTAGTCTACTGGTGTCAGAACCTACAAAAAACAAATAAACAAAGTTCAGAAATAAACTAACAAAAGGGTCCGATATAGAGGAGAGAAACAACGGCAGGGTAAGGCAGGGGTGGAAGGGGATTCGTTATTACTATATGACATACCTATACCAAATTATCTGTGTTCATAACTACACATAATTAATGGACCAAACGTGGCCCATAAGTAAACGTGCCTGGACTTTGGGACTGTAGGTACGCTATGAGAGTAACGGTCAAACCCCACTCTACGGTCAGATAAGAATAGCCCGAGAGTTGGTGGTGGATGTCATAGATTAGCTGCATTCCCTCTTGTGAATTCATTATTATGGACGGATATACCTTTTTGTAGCGTTGCGCGAAAATTGTAAAACAACATACAATTAACTTTTTATCTTTTTCTTTATTTAATTTCTTTGTAATCGTATCAATTCATTGTACTAAAAGATCGAATATAATTTGGCTTTTCTGGTCAGCTGACTGCTATCTCAAAATTGTTTATAGTACAGGAAAATAGGGCATGAATACTAGTTTCTTATATTATCTCTAATGAGTAAACTTGTGCTTTCAGAAAAAGATAAGTCTTTTACTTTTGTATACCTACATACGTGCATACAGACATACTTATAGTTATTGCGAGCAACCTGCATATGTATTGTTTAAAAACACTAGTGACAATATGAGCAAACAATGATACGAACACGGCTCTGTGTGGAAAAAATGTATGACCGTTGAAATCCATATGAACTGAGTGGTTCGGTTCGTTGACGTATCTTGTTCATAAAAGTAAAACAGTAGTAACAAGTAGAAAATATTATACAGTACTTGTTCTAACAATAATTTAAAGGTCATAATGGCATTGTTTATATTATCAATCATTGTGTCCTCCCCAAGTTTGAGGATCGACGATTGGATATGTTTTCCATTTCTCTATTCTTCGTTACTTGCACCAAAGTTATCTAATTCAAGCTTCTCATCTGTAATACATTTTTGGCGTCATCGAGCCAAGTGAGTATCTGCCTGTTTCTTTCTCTTGTTCCTTCAATTTTACCTATCAGAATCTCTGCTAATCTTCCCTCAGATCTAATTATATACTCAAAGTATGACATCTTTTTATGTCATTTCCTGAATATGTCCAGCAGTTGTCTTTTTGTTTTTGCGCATTCCAATACTAACTCATTAGTTTGTCAATCTTTGTTTTTTCTACGTAGCTGATCTTCACTATTCTTCTAAAACACCACATTTCAGATACTTCCAACTGTTGTCTTGTTTCAGCCTGTAGGTCCATGTTTCCATCCCGTAGAGTAGGACTCACCGTACATAACTATTTAGTAATCTCTTCTTCGATTCCAGTTTGATATTTTTCTGGGCAATTCTTTGAGATTAAAGGAAGCTGTTTTGGCCATTCTATCTTTCACTTTATCTCTGTTCCACACTTGCTATCACTTCCAACATCCGTAAATAAGTAAAGTCCTTTGCTTGTTCCAACTCTTTACCCTCCACTTTGATGTGTATTCTGGGACCTTTCTCAGATATTTTTTTTTGCGACTTCCTATATCTAACACGAGCTAAATAGCGCTCCAGGAAGAGGGGACCCTTCCGCACCCGATAGATGTCTGTGCCACTGGTCAGATGGATGCCAAGAGGAAGTTATCAGGATAGTTTTAGCTGACAAGTTTAATGACTAAGAACCCTTCGACGGAACCCCTACATCATAGATCCACTACACATGCTGAGGCTACATACGAAATAAAAACTGCACCAAACCCTAGCACCATGCAGTTATTCTTAAAGGCATGACCTCTAGTAATATCTTGTGTAATTGTATCCAAATTTATAAATAAAATAAGCATAACTACCTCAAATTATATAATACAAAATCTAATTACAGCTGCAGCTCTCCGAATTATACTACACTTGAAAGAAAGGTTACATTTTTCTATTTCATTTTCATCACATTACAATGATTAATACATGCCATAAAAACTACAGAAAAAAGCGAAGTTGAGTAAGCCTAACGCTAGTTAATTTCGGAGTTTGTTCGCCTTAAAATATATATATTTGGCAAGCTCGACTTCTATCCTGGGTCCTCCGGTGGGACAGCGGTAAATCTTCAGATCTACAATGTAAAAATTAGGGGTTCGATTCCCCTCAGTGGACACAGCAGATAGCCCGATGTGGCTTTGCTCTAACAAAAACACACATTCTGTGCTGGTATTCTCTTGTGATCACCAGTAATTGTTACAACCAACAATATTGAAACGCAGCATAGCAAAAATAAACTCCACCTGTTGGTAAACGTATAAATATTTATTCTTGTATATTTACTTGCAAATGTATAGTCGTGCGTAAACATACATTAATGTGAATATTCAATGTACACGTACAAATCAAAATATAAACCCGCATGCACATTGAGTCCATCAGTTTAATATAACAGCAATATTACAAACAATATTGCTATTGTTTTAGAAAACGAAGGACATTTAAACACTATGTAGTTCAAGTTGTTCACAGTTTTGGTTTATTCTTACAGTAGGTCTGTAGCTATTGAGCTTAATTGTAATAGCTTCATTTGGATCTCGATACTCATAGTAAGCGGAGCACAGATAACCCTTTGTGTAGCTTTGTACTTAATTACAAACGAACAATTAAATCTACTTATAATGTGTAAGATTCATTTCTTAGACCATGGGACCTAGCATGGCTTGCAGGGGCGTTTTTTATTCTCTCTATATATGGATCTCGGGCCTCTTAGTAATATAATAAATAACAGATTGTAAGGTGTTTCCTCAAAATAGTTTTTCTATATATATATATTTATATTTACATATATATTGTGTACAGGAAAACCATCTATTTATTGTATTTTAATATGAAATTAAATTCGAAATTTTATAGCTGATCAATACTAACGCCCCCCCCCCCATTACGAAAATTGCACCGAGTATTTTGAAGTCTTAAAAACGCCCCTGATGGCCTAGTGGTTACGGCGCTCGACTGACAATATGCGGGTTCGAATCCTCTTCACCGAATATGCTCGCCCTTTCAGCCATGGAGGCGTTATAATGTAAAAGTCTATCCCATTATTCATTGGAAAAAAAGATTAGCCAAAGAGTTGACGCTGAGTGGTGTTGACTAGCTGCCTTTCCTGTAGTCAATCACTGCTAAATTAAGGACGGTTAGCGCAGACGCAAATAGCTCTCGAGTAGCTTTGCGCACAATTCACAACACATTAAAAACTCCATGAATACAACTTATAATGTGTAAAGTTTCTCTCCTGGATTAGAGGTACATCTTCTAATGTGTTAAGTTTCTCTCAGACCATGGATCCAACTTATAATGTGTAAAGTTTCTCTCCTGGATTAGAGGTACATCTTCTAATGTGTTAAGTTTCTCTCAGACCATGGATCCAACTTATAATGTGTAAAGTTTCTCTCCTGGATTAGAGGTACATCTTCTAATGTGTTAAGTTTCTCTCATAAAGCATGGATCCAACTTATAATGAATTATCAGGTTATACTCAAAAGTTTAATTTCACATTCCAAATTATTTTATTAAAAACTGATTGCGTTGACTAGATCTGAAGTTTTGATATTTAACCATATGAAGGTTTATCCGATAAAGTAATATTGCTAGTTGAAATTGGTCTATTTCTCTATATATTGATACTTTCTATAAGGTTAAGCTCTTATCCCTTCTCAGATAAATAGATTTAAACTGTTTGGAAGTTCTCGGTGAATGTGCCCGTGTTTTAAGAGGTGGCTTCCATTTCACAGCTAACATAACACGACTCTCAAAGCTTTTATTTATTTATTTCTGTTTGAGTAACTCATCAGCAACAGGAGACAGTGAAAAACCAATTGGATAGTAGCCATCTTGTCTAGTAGTTTTCAGTTAACGTAAGCGAATTATAAACAAAACTCAAGAAATCGAATGATGTAACCAATAATTAGTGAAGGCCTGGAGGTGAACGTGTTGTCGTTGCTTAATTAACGCAGTTATAGCTTCCATTATGAGGATACTAGAAAGAGACGAGGCGAAGTAACCAACTGAGTGAGTGAGAGGCAATTGAGAGAAAAAAAGTCTGCCTCTTTTTTGCTCAGTCGAGGGACTTCTCGAATGTTCTAGAAAACTGAGTACGTGAAGGTTTCGTGATTCCCATGGAAATGAAGCAAAAGTGGTGCAATTTTCTACAATTATGTTAAGAACAAATGAACAATATATTTGGAATTTTACACCAATACAATACAGTCAGTGTTTGAAGTTGTGAAAAATGTGTGCCTTTTACCCATTAAACTGTCCAAGTAAACTTAATTTTACAGCATTAATCTATGGTACTGAATTGGTTGCATGATATTCCACATAACGCTGATAAAATATTGAGATGTTGCAATAACGTTTTGTTCAATTTGGGGCATAATGGTGGGTGAAACAAAATACGCGGCCTAGCTAACTAATGAATTAATATTTGCTGTAAAATTCTTATCGTGTAGCTACCAGTTTGGGCGCCAAATTTGATTTCATTCCACTAAGTCGCACAATGAATCCTTTTTGGCCGCCCTTTTTTTTTCACACCTAAGGTGTTTTTGATTAAATTATTATTTGCCGCAACGGAACGAGAAGCATTCTTCATTGTGAGTAAAAAACACTTTTAAACACGTTAGGCGTTGCAACTGGCCAAACTTTATGATATCTGGCAGTTAGCGAGAACGAAAAATTCTCGTCAGCAGCGGTGCATAACAGTAAACGTGTGGTTGAAATGCGATAACAAATTATTCTCGCTGTAAACCGTAGGTCCGTAAAGAATAGATACATTACAATTATCAGCAGTTTTATTGTGATACAGTATTATATCTTTTGTCCATTAACCGTAGAATTACCGATGTGGAAGGTTCCCACTGGATTTCTTATCACATTTTTCTAAACACTTTATGCACCACATTGCTTGTGGGTTGAGGCCTTTGTCGGTTGCATAGCCCTTAATAACGTATGAGTAACATATAAAAATCTAAATAAAAATACCAACAATACTGCAATTAATCCTGATAATCACTGCTTGGGTTTCTACACAAAACTGAGTGACTTCGCTTGATATTTTTGATCAGTTTTTAACATTTATTGTTGAGATAGACATAAATATAGAATTACTCAGTATGTTTAGTTGTTTTGAATTTCGCGCAAAGCTACACGGGAGCTATCTGCGCTAGCCGTCCCTAATTTAGCAATGTAAGACTAGAGGGAAGGCAGCTAGTCATAACTGCCAACTCTTGGGCTACTCTTTTATCAACGAATAGTGGGATTGACCGTCACATTATAACGTACCCACGGCTGAAAGGGTGAGCATGTTTGGTGTGACGGTGATTCAATCCCGCGACCCGCAGGTTGCGAGTCGAGCGCCCTAACCACCTGGCCATGCTCGGCCATACTCAGTACGATGTATTATGTTGAATCCGTAACGTAGTGTTACACGCAGCTTTCGTAACTCTGTAACGCAAATCACAAATATCACATTACTCCCAAATTTTACCTTAGCCGACTGATGTTCGGTTTATATCGTAGATTACACGTATTATCACCGACTCTGTAATGCAAGTTTAAAATGTTGCATTACTCGACCGATGTTCAGTATATATCGCATTTTACCGTATTATCAGTGACTGTAATGCAAGTCAAAGTGTGACATTACTCGAAAATTCCACGTCGCTCGACCAATGTTCAACTTGTATTGTAATTCACACTGACATTTTAATCAATGCTAGTCAAAAATGTCACATTATTCAGTCGATGTCCTGTGTGTATATTGTAGTTTACATGTATCATCAGCAATTCTGTAATATAACAGGAAATAATCACATTACCTGACCACATGTTTGACCACTTGTTTTTCGGGGCTTTCACAAAAAAGAAAACTACATTTCAGTGTAGTTGAATTCACCGTTAAGCTCATCCCTAAACTTTTTAAAACTTACCTAAGAAGCCGAAACTTCTCTTCTCGACTCGCAATCGGAGGGTCGTGGGTTCGAATCCCCGTTTCGCCAAACATGCTCGCCCTTTCAGTCGTGGGGACGTTCTAATGTGACGGTCAATCTCACTATTCGTTAGTAAAAGAGTAACCCCAAGAGTTGGCGGTGGGTGGTGATGACTAGCTGCCTTTCCTCTAATTTTACA
>NW_013665959.1:21542-24392 GCF_000517525.1 Limulus polyphemus | reverse complement strand
GGGACGGTTAGCGCAAATAGCCCTCGTGTAGCTTTGCGCGAAATTCAAAAACAAACAAACTCTTCTAAGCATTTTTTTACACTATTTTTTGAAGTCTTGAATATTCTAAATTTATACAAGGTAACCTCAAAAAAAGGACTTACTTGCATAAATTAGGTTTTTCTCGTTAAAAATATTTTATAGCACCACCAGCTAATAAAGGTCACCCAGTTTTGTCACTTACTCAAGGTAATGTAGAGAAATAAATAAAAAAAGTCTTACCATTCAACTATGAGTTCAAATTTTTATAGTTACCAATAGTAATGATGTTACTTGCTTAATACTGAGAGTACCACAGAGTTTAAAGACGTACTCTATACGAGTTTATGGAAATAATGAAAATAACAGAAATAGTATTTTAATAAAATGCAATACACCCACATGAAATCACATTAGTGCCCTATTCTTGTTTTTGAAGCAAAAGTTTAACATAATTTTGGCTACGACCCTATTACACTAGATCGTTAACAATTCATTGCTTTCAGCTTTCGTCACTTTTACCTGATGACGGTAGGTTGCAAACTAAAACACAGGTTCACCTTGGAGAATGCCTGTACCATGTGAAGCTTTCTATTGTTTTTGTAGTGGAAAATACTTTGATGTAGTTTTCAATTGCTCATACATTTTAATACTCTTTTTCATGGCCGAGTGGTTAGGGAGCTCGACTCGCACTCTGCGGGTTCGAATCCACGTCCCACCAAACATGCTCGCCCTTTCAGCCGTGGAGACGTTATAACGTGATGGTCAATCCCACTATTCGTTAGTAAAAGAGTAGCCCCAAGAGTTGGCGGTGGGTGGTGATGACTAGCTGCCTTTCCTCTAATTTTACACTACTAAATTAGGGAAGGGTAGAGCAGATAGCTCTCGTGTAGCTTTGCGCGAAATTCAAAACAAATTTAATACTCTCATTATTTCACTTAAAGTTCTTTATATTACAGCTCACAACACCTAGAGATGAAGAAACCTTCGTTGGTAGTCTGAATAACAACAAATTACCTTCGAAATGTGGGTGAACTAAAATTAAACGTCGTTATCTCGTTTCAAGCTAAGACAATTAATTTATTTAGTTTATATAAAAGGCATTGTGTTAACTTCCCTAGGAATAATAGCATAAGCATAAGATTGTAGACTCGAATTTACCAAAACAACGAAATGATAACCACAGCGTTAACTGATTTAACACATGACTTGTATTTCAACATGTTTATGCATTTGAACAACAACAAAATAGCTATTTATCTGTATTGCTAATAATGAGTTAGATAAATTCTTTGGCTGGGAGTTCATTGAACGTTTTATTTTTTGTGTACACATTTTGTAGTATGATATGTATATATATACATTAAGTTTTTGTCGCTGAAAGAAATGTTGAACTCGTGCAGACTAAAGTAAAAGGAGTATAATAATAAAGTGTCTAATAGAAGTGAAAATAGCTCGCCAACATAACACGTGCTGGTTTATTCTTGGCATAATAATAATAACGAGTAATAGCTATTATCAAATATTGAATTTAGTTTTCAAAACATCAGCAGATCTTGGTTTTATTTTTCTGTAAAACAACGAACTTTTATTGCTATTAACTGAAAACATTTGAAATTTGTTGAACTTTGAAATATATAGGAAGGCAAAGTATTTCACGGTTCGATAATTCGAAAACTAAGGGCGGAAAAGCAGGAATTGGGAAGTAAATATCCCCCCCCCAAAGAGTCCTCCGGCAATTTGACTCATCTAACGCTGTTCGGGCAACATATACGAGGTCATCCATAAAACTTATAGGGGGCGCTTTAGCAATGAGATACTGAATGTGTCCAGAATATCCATTCCTGCATATCATGAGATTATTTCACTGTTCATGCGTGATCAGAATGAAACCTGAACTCCGCCTCGAAATAAAACAATAGTTTTACATAATTTTAACTTAATTTAAATGTTTTTGTTTTTTCAAGTTTTACATAATTTTAACTTAATTTAAATGTTTTTGTTTTTTTTCAAGAAAAGAACATTTTGAGAACTTAATCAACACTCACTGTCACTTGTCACTTATTCTCACTCCCCTCTAGGATTAACACTGGATATTTGTTTGTTTATTTCAGAATTTTGCGAAGATCTACACAACTATCTATTTTTTTTATAGCGGTAACGGGTCGCGAACCAACCGTGAAATTTCATATTCACAATTTGAGCACACTAACTTTTAGGCCATTGCTCGGATTGAAGATTTTGGATAAAGCACTTCGTTGTTTTCTGTTACACCCAGCAGGTGTTAATTGGAGAAGAAACCTTTGAAAATTCACTGATTGATTATTAAAAATAGAAACTTCGTATACTACTTAGCGTGCGGTGTTGCTCAAAATCACATTCCCTAGTGTTGTCTGTTAGAAAGGGAAAATTGTGAACTTTAATTCACGCTAATTGTTGCTTAATGTTACATCTAACAACTATTGCTTACTGCAACCTACATAATAAACTGTTAGGACCCACGTTAAAAATTTTACAACGTAAATTTTGTTTGTTTCTTCTGACTAAAAGCAGTAAGAGAAATAATATAGCACGTTGTATCTCGTATACAACAATCTAAAGTCGTTTAAAAAGAAAGCTGAACATGTAGTTCAGCAAGGAAAGATTAAGGTAAAAGTTGTCGTTGTTTGTTATTAAGCACCAACGTACAAAAAGGTCGATTTGTGCTTTTCCCACTGTGCCACTGGGGGGCTTAAGGCAGAAAACAAGTGCAATCATATGCATATATATTAGAGTTTAACTGTGAGCGTTATCAGTGAAACATAGGCCCGGCATGGCCAGGTGGTTAGGGCA
>NW_013665959.1:19620-20658 GCF_000517525.1 Limulus polyphemus | reverse complement strand
CCATTACATATTTTGGAATTTTTTTTCGTACCTTTTGGACCAAAGATACCTCCTTCCCACACTTCCAGACTTAGCTACTGGCTTAAAACCGTGGACGTTTTAGGATTCTTCCCCCCCCCCCCTTAAAATATGAATTTCACATTCAGTTTGTCATTCTGGACTTACGCCGCATTTAAACACGTATCGTTTTCGTTTCAAACATGTCAATAATGCCATGTAATAAGTTGTCGGATAGCAAGGGCGTCTGCCCACTAGAGGTACTATGAGGCGAGGGCAACTTTTGAAATTTAATAACTTTTCGTTAGGAGTATTTTAAAATGTGTTCTTTCCTCCATTGCCCTCCACGAAACTCACTAATTGCAGTGATTCGCTGTCATTTACTATATGAAGAAGCCTTGCGGTCACGTATTACTATTACAAGAATTACGATAAGAACCTGTGGTGAATCAAAAAACTGACTTCTTCGCAAACTCGCCAAACAAAACAAATACAGAAGTTTAGATGCAAATGTATTTCACGGCATTCTGTGGAATTCATCTGTGGTTTAATGATAGTTGTAGGTTTTACATTGTATTTCACTTCAAAAATTCAAGGGCGATTGCACCCTTGCCCCATTGAATGGACGCATATGTAGATCAGGAGAAAATGAATAAGCTCGAGCATTTGCCTAAACTGATAAAGTAGGAGAGAGAGAGAAAGAGGATAACTTTTCCAAATCGGCGTGTATTTTATAATTAAAAGATAAATATGATTAAAAAATTCGAAACTTTAATATAGTATAAAGAAGGCTCATTACGTTAATTTTGACTTTTTAAGTAAATAGCAAATGGGTAGCGATTTCGCAGTTTTGACTGTTATATAAGCCCCGAATCGACTGTTCTTTTTGTTCGTTTTGAGTTTTCTAGAAACGCAATCATTTCGTAAACGTTATTTGTATTTCGGCATTAAGATTTAAAGTTGTATAATAAATAATATGAAAATTCTAAGCCCAAACTCACTGTACACGGAAGTTTAGCTTGTAATCCTTCCTGCTTGTAT
>NW_013665959.1:16808-18647 GCF_000517525.1 Limulus polyphemus | reverse complement strand
GATCAATCCCACTATTCGTTGGTAAAAAGAGTAGCCCAAGAGTTGGCGGTGGGTGGTGATGACTAGTTGCCTTCCCTCTTGTCTTACACTGCTAAATTAGGGACGGCTAGCGCAGATAGCCCTCGACTAGCTTTGCGCGAAATTCAAAACAAACAATCAGTGAAACGAATAAGTTAGAAGAGAAGGTGCTTGAGGTTTAAAATATGGTTGATAAAATAAATTTGACTAAACTGTACATTGTACACGTAATTATACCACACAAGTTTTATAAGAGTTACTTCCGTAGCTGTGAAATATTGTCACAGAATCGTAACAAACATGACATAACTTCACTTGCGTAGACACACGCTAGAGACTTACAATCAACTGATTAAAATAAACACCTAAAACCGTAAATTATGGAGGTCTATCAACGAACATAAGCCTTAGAATTTAAAGCTGTTTTGTTTGATAGAATTTCAAAATTTTGACAGAAAGAATGTTTATTCGTTGTCGTTTTTAACATCAGAAGCGTCTCTGGTTCTGTTTGTTGACAACCAATAAGGTGTGTACACGTAACCTAAGCATCTTTATCCAACACAAACATCCTCACACTCCTGTCAAATGGGCTGTGTTAAGATTACACACACACAAAAAAAAACGACTACGTCATTAATACAAATATACCTATTGCAATGATGTTAACGATTGTTTCTGAATTGTTTTTAATTTTGACACGTGAATACTTCTCGTCGTTTCGTTCGGATATATGTGGTTACAATGTATTTTTTTCCACCTCTCGAAGGTATACTAGCACAGTTTATGAAGTATAGGTCTGGTGTGGCGATGCTATGACGTCACCATTCTTTCAGCCAATCAGAAGTTCATGGTATGTGGCACGTATGAGTACGTGTTGGCTGTTCAAGATTTGCGTTTAAACAGGTTGACTTACACATGCGTCGGGTGTTTTTTATTCTTTAGTGAATTATATCAAAATTCAGTTGCTTTCATCGAAAACAACCAAGTTCGATGAGCATCATGAGGTGGATTAGTTTAATCTTCATTCTGTTTGCAAGTAAGAGAACTTTTTTTATGTGTTTTATTCTTTTTTTTTTTACCACTCCTTACCAAGTTCATGTATAATGTCCTAGTTAAGGTGTTCGTTTCCTAACCACACCATACCTGACGTTAAATGTACTGGAAAACGAGTGGGGATGAAATAGGCTTACTTGTATAGAAGCTAAGTTGCCCATTTCATGTGCGGTAGCGCTGCTTGTCTATATAGCTGTTTCTTTCACAGATATCTACTAAGTAAATATATCGACTATCCTTTTTTTCTTCTTCTTCGAACGCATTTGGTAGTAGCAGGGGCTTAGGTAATCGATCCTCAGTATTATTCTGTATCTTACTTTAAATATATCGAAAGCCATTATGAATTTGTTTTTATTTCAAGTCACCAACTCTGATAGTACCTTAAACATGAAAGATTATACTACAGAATGGAGCTCTAGGGGTGATCGAAGTTTTCAAATCAAGAAGAAAAAAAAATCGTTGTGAAAACCGCGCAACCCCGTATTCAGGGGGTTCGGAGAGCGCAAACGACCCCCCCCCCCCATCCGCCGGAGTTATGCTTGCCTATTAACCTTTATTTGTTTACTTTTTGGGATGACGACCTCTTATTATATAACTGCTTTTATAACACGGTGCATACATGCGGAAATAGCATTTTCATATTTATCAGAGGATATTTACTAGTAATGTTTATTTGCAGTGATAATAAAGGAACCATTACATATTTTGGAATTTTTTTTCGTACCTTTTGGACCAAAGATACCTCCTTCCCACACTTCCAGACTTAGC
>NW_013665959.1:11628-15961 GCF_000517525.1 Limulus polyphemus | reverse complement strand
AATCCTTCCTGCTTGTATGTCCGCGGACTTACAATGCTAGAAACCGGATTTCGATACCCATGGTGGGTGGTGGGCAGAGCACAGATAGCCCTTTGTGTAGCTTTGTGCTTTACTACAAACAAAGCCTCCTGCTTTTTTGCTGCCTTTAATTTATCCTCAGAAAGTCAGAAAATGATATTAAAGATCAAAAATTAAAAGAGGGAACGGAAACAAATCTGTATATATATATATATATAAATTTCTTGACATTTGTACTAGTACATCATATGCATCACTAGTGGAATCATGTATAATGATATTTTTTATAGTTTGAATTGTTCTTACTATCCTGAAAATACGTATGAAAATGTTCGTATGATCTTTGTTTTCTTTACAAACAGCAAAATAATGATGCAAACATCTGTAGTCGTAGCGTGCAGCAGTTTCTGACCGATGAACTAGACAAACGATCCCTTACCTGTTAGCGTTGTTTGTTTTCAAGGTCATATTGTTAACAGAATTATCCACTATGTGCTTTATACAACGTTTTGAACCTATCACGTGTCCCACCCCTAGAAACGGTCGGATCTCCAAATTCCTTTCGTATACTTTTTGAGAAATGACATTTTGATATGTAATAGATCTTGCACGTGAAGTTTGTTCGTTGATTACCTGGATGACCGAACTTGTCATTATTGAGTGCTATGGCCATGAGCTACTTGTTTAGTTCCATTCATTTTTTTATGTGTTTGCACGGATTAATTTACCTGTTAAATTACTTGTTTATGTGTTAAAAAAAATCATACATCCTTAAGTTAGCTAAACTGACCTGCTAAAGACATGCTCTAGCTGATCGAAAAGCTGTCTTCCCAAACAAGTTCACCAAAGATTTATTATTTAGTTGTAGTCTGAGAAGAATTTTGAAGTGTTGGCTGGTCGGTGGGTTGTCGTTACAGTTCATTGTGTGTTTTGTTACTAAAAATGTACCCAGAAAAAAAAAGGGACCCAAAATTGTACCCTACCTAGGAAGTGTGTGTGCCGTTTAAGAAATTGGCCCCAAGTTTTACTCTACGTAGAAAGTATGTCTGTCGTCCATAATAGAAAGGAGAGAACAAAAACTGATAAATGGAACTTATTCGCAAATTTTCAGGACCCAACGAAAATTAAGAAACTTTTCATTCAAAGCTCAACTCATCTATTTACATAGCCCCGTGATTGTATATAGTTACGAATGCTTGAGCTGTAAACAAGATTGTGGGATCGACAATTAGGCGATAGAAGAATGAACCAACGAACATTTAAACTTCAAAAGTGTAAACCCCACACACATATGTACTGTAGCAAAACACGCACTGAACATTCCAAATCTAGCGCTTTCAATTACTTCTTTTAGGATAATTTAGTTTAATCTGCGTAAACAGGATGTTTTAATGCTTAAATAATGTTTAGTTAGTCGTACACCGTCTAATACACTCTTGCTTAAGAGAAAGTTTTGCCTCCAAAAGCACTTGATTTAAAACAAAAAAACATCAGAATGCAGTATATAACAGCCATCTGTATTATTACGAGGAAATGTACCTCTGTCTGTTTCGTTCGGTGTGCATGTGCGTAATTTGTTATGTAGGTCTACGGAATACAGGCTGCCAACAAAGGCTGTTATGTGCAGTAGTAAATGTAGCTTTCTTTTGGCGTTTATTTGGTGTAATAAAAATTGATATGGCTGTAAAACTTGCAGTATTCGTTCGATTGTTTATATATTTAAACCCGATTCCTTTTCTCTTTTTTTGGGGGGGGGGTGAGGGGGGGAGAAGACGACGACTTCAGTTCCTCTACCAAATTTCATCACACTTGTTTCAGGCAGTTCCTCACAACAGCTTGAGACTTCAAAACACCAGACATGCATACGGACAACTCTATTTTAAATAAATAGAATACAAGGTTTTAATATACAAAAAAAACAAATGGCAGAGTTGTTTTTTGTACAGTTGTACTTGTGAAGGTTTGAAGACAACTTACCAAAGTTACCTGAAACGTTAACGCCCACAGATTATATTGTCCAGAGGATTCAGTTCTTCCAAGGCTTTGGAATATATAATTAACTTTTTTCTCATCATAAAGATATAGTGTACGTCATGTATTAGAGACTGTTTCTTGTCATAGAATCATTTAATAACTTCTTCATCAGTCTGCTGTTGATAGATATGATTGCACCGTGAATATGTTCGTTCCTTCTCTGACAGAAGATTTTTAGATTGTATGGTTTATTTAGGCTTTTAACATTCCATGTGCTAATTCTCCAGTAGTCTCTGGATGATGATGCCAGACTGTCTGTTCCATGTGCTAATTCTCCAGCAGTCTCTGGATGATGATGATGTCAGACTGTCTGTTCCATGTGCTAATTCTCCAGTAGTCTCTGGATGATGATGTCACACTGTCTGTTCCATGTGCTAATTCTCCAGCAGTCTCTGGATGATGATGATGTCACACTGTCTGTTCCATGTGCTAATTCTCCAGTAGTCTCTGGATGATGATGTCGCACTGTCTGTTCCATGTGCTAATTCTCCAGCAGTCTCTGGATGATGATGTCGCACTGTCTGTTCTACTACTGTAAAATGCCTTCTGGCTAGACATTTTTTACTCTGTGTTCCAATTCCCCATTTGTCAAAAATTCATTTATTTCTGTTGTTAGTAACCATAAAGTTTTAGTGGTTAATAGCTAGTATTCGGTCACCAGAGCCACCACCATAAGTTGAGCAGACCATTCCTTAGACTCCAAGTAAAACTTCATGTTTGCTGTGTGTATGCCACTGATTTTCAAACAAATGATTATGTCAGAAAGCCCCCCCCCCAACTCCACCAGTTTCTCAGTGATAAGTCTGAAAGCTTAATGCTAAACTTCAGGTTTTGGGGCACAGTACAGATAAACCATTGTGTAACTTTGTGCTTAACAACAAAGAAATTCATGAGTTCCTATAATCGGCAGATCATAGCTAAATTTTGACAAGCTACTGATCGTCTGCCCAACTACAGTCTCATTGCTGCAACTGTCGGTGACGTTAACCCTTATCACTTGCCAGCACCGTTATGACAAACATCTGTACCCCTGCAAGGTATCTAATTGAAAATTTCATTCATTACATATTATCTTGTTACAAAAATATCTTACCTACTTAAAAATATAAATTACCACATTCACATACTTGTTAATTTCGAGAAGTAAAAATAGGTATTGCATTGCAACTTGTCTTTATGGCAAAGCTATTAAGGCTATCTACCGCTGTCCCTTATTTGGAACTACTGACCAGACGAAAGGCAGGCAGCATCAACCTACCACCCACGCAAAGGGATTCACCTCTTCACAAACACAGAATTTGCACGATATTCATTAATTATGAATAAGAAACAAACTGAAAGTTTTACTCGACAAAAAGAGGTAGAATACCAGCTGCTCTTCAGTCCTCATGTGTATACAAACGAGTTTCATATCTGTAGGATGGTGAAATAAACTTGGCAGTTTCAGCGTAGTAACGAGTGTTTTGACAGCACTCCGCAACTATCAAAAAATACACGATTCTGCCTGTTATTGTCATGAGCTGTGCACTTAGATACACATGTAGAAAAAGATGAAGGTAGCTTTATCTATTTCCGTTTGTATACGGTTTTATATAATACGTATAATTATATGCATTATGCATACACCATTAAGTAATATCTGTCTACTCAACTACCATTTGCAGGTTGTAATCTCCAAGTAGGTTTTTGTAAGTTATTTTTGTATTTGTAACTTTCGGGATTTGGTCAACGAGGTGACGACAAACGAATATCTTGATAAACAGAACTAACAGATTAATCCCTTGGCTGTTACAGGGAACTAAAACTAACCATTCGACTACCACACTTGAACCAAGTATATGCGGGTTTTGCTGACTGAACTTTGCGCTAAACACGGTGCCCGAATTCCCAACCTTGAGTTTCGTGCTTTACTAAAGGTTAATTACTTTTTAACCACACAGACTATCCGGTTACCATAGGATTTAGGTTTAATGTTACACCAAGTGTTATACAAACACTTAAAACAAATGATTGTATTGTTTGTTTTCGGATATTCGCGGACAGCTTCTCAAGGGCCACCTGTGATAGCCGTCCATAGTTTTCAACTGATGGACTAGAAGGAATGCAACTAGTCAGCATCAACCACCGCTAACTCTTGGGCCACCTTTGTCTTACATAAAGCTCTCAATGTCATATGCAAGTAGAGGGATTTGGCCGCCATCTTTATAACACACCCACGATCCAAAGTGTGGAACGTTTATATATATATATATATATATACCACTATATATATATATATATA
>NW_013665959.1:6700-10671 GCF_000517525.1 Limulus polyphemus | reverse complement strand
CAGGTATTCCTTCTTGAATTTTAATAATTTCTTTACTTTCAGCTCCTCGTCAATGTGTTTTGTCTTGTTTTTCTGGTAAATGATATTGATCTTATTCAGATGTTCGAAAATGAAATTCTGCGACTCTCGCGTTTCCTTTTAATTGGAGATTATCATTAGTTTCCTTTATGAACCTCTAATATTTATGGGCAGTCAACAATTATTTATGTATTTTTTAATTTATATGTCAAACTCACATTAACTCCTCTTATATATATAAGCTGCAGAAATCCTAACAACTCTGTAACGTAAATTTCACATATATAGGATACTATATTATTTATTGCAAAAACATATGCGTGATTCGTAAATGTAAGTGGGGAAGTAATATTCCGCAGTAAATATATTAATTGATACGTGTAAAACTATCAGTATTGTGATTTATGTAACCTATTTTTTAAAAAAATAGAAGAGACGGCTGGAGTTAATAATATTGATTTATGTTATCATTAATAAAACGGAAATTATGCTTCACGTCACAGTAAAAAACTAACAGTTTATAATTTAAATAAATGCAGTTCAGGAAATGAAGTCGTATAAGAAACTTAATAAATGGTGATAGCATTCATTTGTTAAGTAAATCTATTCTATGACCATTGATAATACTCAGAACTACCCAGGTACACACTATTTTCACACAAATGTACGCTTTGACGTCAGTGTGGCTACTTGCATCATTATTGTTAGAGCTTTTTTTTTATCCATCATTCTGTCATATCATGCCTTGTAAATGCAAGATATGAGAAAGCATTCCTAGTTTGGAAAGACCATGATTGACAGTCATGACTGTGATGTAACTTTATTGCATCATTGTATATTCGCAATACATTGACAGTTGCCACTTCAAACATGTTGTTACAGGAAAAACATCCAAAATTGGTTTAAACACCAAGATTGTTTTCACACGTAATATTGACTTAATCAGCCAAAGACAGCTCGAATTATTTCTGTTTAAAACAAATAACTACAAACCAAGAATCCACTATATTCACACGCTATAAATATAAAACTGTTTGTTGTAAAGCGCAAAACTGAACACGTCAGTGCTGTGCCCATTTCGAGGATTGAACTCCATATTTAAACATTATAAGCTCTCAATTTTACCGCTAAGCCACTAAATAGCTATTATAATAGTTAAATCTGAAAAATTCACGACAACAATTTTTCGTGCAGTCATCTGATTCAATCTACAAAAATAACCAAATAAACTGGTTTTCTCTCAATGTCTAAACCAAGAGATAACCTTTTGATTTCTAAGTATAACAGGACTGTAGTCAGTATCCTTGTGTAAACATTTCAGGCCTTTTAGTTTTGTATAACTTTAGTTTCTGTGACCTAACTTATAAACATTCTTACTCTGCCAATCAGCCATCTAACAACTTTACTTGGGAGGATTGTTTGTAGAATATGACACATTGTATGCATGTATCAATTTTCGTTTGACCCAAACAGTCTGCGTACTTGGTAGAATCAGGATTGCATATGTGTTATGGTGACAAACACTGCTATTAATACACGTTTGTTGTGCCTTCCAAGAGCATTTGCTGTTAAGTTGTTGTTGTTTGTTATTAAGCACAAAGCTACACAAGGAGCTATCTATGCTCTGCCCACCACGAGTATCGAGACCCGGTTTTTAGCGGTATAAGAAGGCTTTTACTATACACGTATATTAATCGGTAAAAATGTGATAAGTTTTGTGTTAAATGTGCAAGTTATAAAGCCTGAAAAAGAAAAATATACGAGCTCGTGTTTAAAATAATAATAATAACTTAATGTTTGCATTAAAAAAAGAAAAAAACAATTCAACAGAGACCTTGCTATTAGAAAGGATCTGCAATGTGTGATCATATGATGCAATACTTTACATGATATCATGAGTGTTTAAAGTGAAGCAGAATGCGCCGGTATGACATACCGGCAAAAATAAACAAGAGGGAATCCTCAATAGCCGCGGCACTTGAAATTCTTTTAATCTATGAGATAATTTTTTCCCTTCTTATTAGCTATATTTTTTGTGCGCCATCAATATAAAGTGTGGGGCGCGCGCATACTCGATTTGATTTTATTACTCATCAAGATCTCTACCGGCATACTCTCAAACTGAAATTCTTTTAGGCAGGATTAGAGTAAACTGACCTATGAGACCTTGGGCATGGTCAAATACATCAACCGAAAGGACTTGCCCTCCTGAGTCTAAAACTGTAATTATGTCAGATCGGTTAAAAGATGACGGAGATATGAACTAAAAGTTTGTACTTGTAAAACTCGGAGCTATGCACTAAAAGTTTGTACTTGTAAAACTCGGGGCCATTCTATGACCCGTTATACCGCGTCTAAAAAGATACTGTTATATTTCTGAAAAACAACCTACCAACACCTCTTTGGTTTCACACGAAAATACGTTTGGTTTTAGTATGTATAGAGCAGGTATGATTCACATCAGATAAAACAACCCCAAATCTTTGTACACCTGCACCTTTTCCAAATCACTTTAAACACTGGATGTGATACAAAAACCGTATCGTTCCCTCTTTCTAAAGGGCAGAGGAAAAAAAAGGGGTATTTGCATATAAAGAATTTTCCCTTTGGATTTTATATACATTTCAAAGCGATTTTATAATTGTATTAAAAATAAAGTTTCACTGTTTATTTTATAATATATTAATAGTGTATACAAGTATTAAAAGTGAAAATGTATTAAAAACGTTTTATCTAAAAAATACGGTGGATGAGATACACTTTAAGATAGTTTCAAGTAACGTTTCGGGCCTAATCTTTCATTATTTAGACACTGATTTTTTCACTATTTGCGCAGCCTTGTGAGTTTCCACCATTATAGGGATTTCAGTTAACTTCTAAATCAGCGTTTCTTAAACTGGGGTTTGCGAGTCATGTCCGAAATTTCATAAAAATATTTAAAAAATATTATTCATAGAACAAAAAAATATTTTTCTTTAAATTAAATTTATATAAATTGAAACGTGTAATTCTGGAATACAACTTTTTATGTACACGGAATATTTTTCCAAAGTTTGCTACTGAAGAAGAAGAAAGGTCCACCTTTCGAAAGCGCTCGGGTTATGGGATTTTTATCATTGGAAAAAACATTGATATGTTGGGAAGTCCGCGAAAACAATTTAAATAATAGGGATTCTTCGGGTAACTAAAGTTTGAGAATCGCTGTTCTAAATCATTATTTTACAAAAAATCTGGACCGATTGAAACCAAACCTGACGTGTATCATTTGAGTCTCCCAGGGAAGTGACATAGAGGTTGACGTTCTTATCATTTCTAGAGCTAAGTGTCTGTCATTATGATTTTTTTCACGAACTTTCTAGAGACTTAAAAACAGTCACATTATTGTAATATCGTATTTTACAAAAAAATCTTAATTTGTAGCGGACGGTTTGTTTGTTTAAAGTTAAGCACACAGCTACATAATGGGCTATCGGTTTCTAGCGTTGTAAGTCTGCAGACATGCCGCTGTGCCACTGGGGGGCGTTGCGGACGGATAAACTAATAGAAAACGTAGTACTTATTTGTTATTAAATATATTTATCTAATTAGTAATTACGATCTTCTACTTGTTTAGTACTGTCTCAAATGTAAGCAAAATGACTACATGATTTTACAATATGACCACACTGTTTTACAAAATATTCAAGGTTGTGTTGTATGTAGCACTTGAGGTTCTAGGAAAACTCGTTTCATTATTATCTTTTCATTTTAACGTTAAAGTGAGGTTAGTTATTATGAGGGAACATTACAAAAGTTGCGGATTTAATAAAAAAAATTAACTCTCAGTTCGAAGAAGGAGAAAATGACGTGCTATTACAACTGTTTTGGAAATCATGTTCGGGTTCTAAACTTCCATGCGCAATGTCAACTTTTATATATATATATATATATATATATAGTATATATATATATAA
>NW_013665959.1:0-6226 GCF_000517525.1 Limulus polyphemus | reverse complement strand
TATATATATATATATATATATATATATGTATATATATATATAAAGCGTTTTAAAACGTGTATAATTAATTTGCTGTCTGGTACCGATGCTTAAAATATTGTGATCAAGCATAAAATACTGGTTTTGATGTGTACTTTGAAGTAGAGGACTATATAACACTAGCAACTGATGACCAATAGCAGCATGAATATTTAGTGTACGTGTTACGAACGTGAGGATCATCATGTTTCAAATGTAACATCAGCAAATTAGGTAATCGTCTATTACACTAGCAAATTCAAATTACATTTTCACGTATCAGAAATAAAATTATCCTGTTTTAGAGCTAAATAGTGGAAATTACACCATCAATTTATAAGGTCATGTGTTATAAATTATTAAATGTAACTTACAATCAGAGCAAGCTACATACTTAGAGCAAGAAAAAAAAATCAACCTGAGTAAAGCTAATTAAATATACTTTTTCTTGTGTTCTTACATAGAATAATTAGAATACATGGTTTCATCATTTGGTACTCTCCCTGCTATCGACATTTTCGGCCGTAATCCCAGTAATATCTCGCGAGGTTCGATCAACTTAGGAGCTGTAGGTTAGTCTTAGATACACATGTTAAGCTAACAATGCAAAATAATCTCTTAATAAAGGTATGATAATTATAATAAATAAAAAGTAATAGAATTGCACATATTTAACGTTATAACCAATACTGTTAATTAAAGTAACAATGAAGAAATAATATATTATATCTTGCTTAGGGAATACATAAATACTAACTGTTGTTTTCAAGTATTGTCGCTTATTTAATGTTTAATGCTTTAAACAATTCTCCCTTAAAACGTCTTGTGACGGAATTTTTTCATGCGATGTCGCTCTGCAGCTTCCAAAAATGATTGGACGGATTATTATCAAACTTGTTTTGTATATTTACGATATATATACAAAAATCCTGTTGATACTGGAATTAGAAGTAAAACTTCTAACATCACTTTCTATAAAATGTGAAAAATATTTAAATTCCCCCTCCTTCCGTGATTTTACCACAAGGCGACTTTACTAAGGGTACGTGATAAAGAATAAATGAAAAAATAAAATAATTAAAGAAGAATTGGTTTGTTTGTTTGAAGTTAAGCACAAAGCTACAGAATGGGCTATCTGTGCTCTGCCCACCACAGGTATCGAAACCCGGTTTCTAGCGTTGTAAGTTCGCAGACACGCCGCTGTGGCACTGGGGGTCAAGAATTGATCAGTAAGGGTATAGTTTTTCCTTAGATATCAGTTCTCGAATCCCCCTTCCACCAAACATACTCGCACTTTTTAGCCGTTGGGATGTTATAATGTTACAGTCAATCCCACTATTCGTTGGTAAAAGAGTAGCCCAAGAGTTGGCGGTGGGGGTGATGACTAGCTGCCTTCCCTCTAGTCTTTCACTGCTAAATTAAGGACGGCTAGCACAGATTGCCCTCGTTTAGCTTTGCTCGAAATTCACAACAAACCAAGACCTCAGTTCGATGTCCCAAAGATAACTGAATCTAGTTTGTCTTATCAGTTTTAACTAAAGCTAGACATTTTTCTGTTTTTTCCATTACACAAGTTCTTGTAATACATATCGTTATTATATTTCCGTTTTAATATCTAAATAATTATCAGTGCTAAAACTAACCAGTTTCATTATATATTTCTTCAAGTGAATTTTTGTTTAAAAACACTTTTAGATCTCTTTGTTAAATTATTAAAGCCACAAATGATTCGTAGAAGCTGTGTTCAAATTAACCATTTAAAAAAGTCCTTGAATACCATTAGCTGGCCCGGCATGGCCAGCTGGTTAGGGCGCTCGACTCGCAATCTGTGGGCTCGAATCCCCGTCACACCAAACATGCTCGCCCTTTCAACCGTGGGGGCGTTATAATGTGACGGTCAATCCCACTATTCGTTGGTATCAAGAGTTGGCGGTGGGTGGTGAAGACTAGCTGCCTTCCCTCTAGTCTTACACTGCTAAATTAGGAACGGCTAGCACAGATAACCCTCGTGTAGCTTTGCGCGAATTTCATAACTAACTAACAAACCGTTAACAAATATTTGTTAGATAGAGCTCTTTATTGTTGTTGTTCTTTTCATAAAATGGTCATCACGACGACAACAAAAATTTCATTTTTTAATTAAAAAACAAGAAGAATAGTACAATAACTTAATGACGCTTACTTGTGTTTAAGTAGGTATAATGTTTGTAACATTTCCAATAAAATCAATCAATACAAACATATAAATCCATCAAAACTGCATTTGAAAGGGTATTAAACAGAGCGAATTTAGTATATACCCGAAACATTGAACCCGTGGAGTAAGCCTTACCAATCTTGATGCGATGGGTCTAATCGCAACATTGTTATAGAAATCCAAATATTAACAGTGTTTATATAAATTATAATTTCTATAGCATTTTGATATTTCCTAGTTATATCAGCCTGAAATTCAAGTTAAACCTTATTTTGATTCAGTGTTTTTTGTTGTTTTAAAATGCACATATATTTGTTAAGAAATAGATGAGTGAGCGGATAAACAGATTGATAGATGAATTAACTTACGAATGGATGAATTCTTTAGGCGGCCGTATTGTGGTAGTTACTCCTCATTATAATTAGTAATAAACTGACTAAATAAATGCGTATTTCAAACTTTTCTTCCAGCAAAATAACGTAATGAAAAAAGTTTTCATTTCAAGTCCTGTCAGATAAATGTTTCAGGGATCCACCAGTTGGATGATGCAGATTGACCTTGTGGTAGAGCTCTGAATTTTTGGGACTGACGAGCTAGGTTCCAATCCGTGTGATACCACAAAATATATCCTCCGCTCTTGGCTGTGGTTGCATTATAAGAGTGACAGTCATCCCCTTAGCGTGGATGGTGAGTGGTAAGGTGCTGCTGTCAGGTTGGCTTCCCTTCTGCTCAGTAATTCAAGGTTAAGGACGGCTGCAGATAGCTTTTCCATAAATTCCGAATACCACCAGTTGAAATCAGAAAGCTGTTAAGATGAAAGAAATACGACTAATTGTAAGATATAGCTCAAAGTAATATTTATTTAAATCTAACGTATATAAAGAAGCATAATTTATGAAACTTAAGTATAGGTTTGTGGGTTATTCATATCTAGACACAAATACATACATACATAGCGAGAAGTAAGTTTTGTACTGTTCAGATAAAGGTGGCAACAACGCAGTTCGATTTCTGCTTTTCGCTTCATCTAATGCGCTGTTTTGTTCTTTGCGAGTGATAACTTGATAACCCAAAACATATTTTTAAACTAGAGCCTTAGCTTTTCATAACTGTTTAAGGCTGCAATGAATAAATAAATAAACAGTGAAAGATAAGTGAAATGCTGTAAATGAAACTAGACCCACTCATTTAATAATAGATCGATACATTTGGAAGGTTTCCTAGCACATTAGAACAGATTTCAAATGGTTCAATAGTTGGAGGGTTGAAGTTTTAGGGTTTCAACTATCCTATACATACAAACTGAGATAACGTGTAATTGCAATGATTCACTTAAGGCAAAACACGATAAAGTTTGGAGATTTTCAAGTTCTTTTGGACGTGACAAAACAGTTATTTTAACCTTTAAAACACGTTCGCTGCTTAACTGCGCTATTATGTTAATCCCTTGATGTTCAACAAAAGTTACTGTCACTATTTTTAATTGTAATCGCATATTAATTTCCTTCTTAAAAGTATCTGGTATAAGGTCTGCTAAACATTTGGTATAGCTTTTAGATTTAAGTTCCACACATTTATATTCCTGTATTCTGAACGAGAGTTTGACGATAGTATAATAACTACACAGAACTGTCTTCTAAGTATACAATGCTTAAATTGGTTACAAACCTGTACCATGAATCATAGCTGGACTAGTAAGAACTGGTACTGTCCAGAATTGTGCTTCTCAGTTGGTAAATATTTTGTTTTTGTTATCTAATGTGACATTATATTGTTTATTTGTAATTATGCACAAAGATACACAATGGGCTATCTGTGCTCTCCCCACCACTGGTATTGAAACCCGGTTTCTAGCTTTGTAACTAGAAACAATGCTTTTTGGTACAATGACAGATAAACTATCAGTTGTTTAATTAAGCCGACTAGTTTCGGTAAGTTACCATCGTCAGTCAATATTTAGGTACTCCATTTCCCTTGTTAATCTTAAACATCTTACTTCCTATTGTACCAAGTAAGATGTTCAAGATTAACAAGGGACGTATTGTACCAAGTAAGATGTTTAAGATTAACAAGGGACCTATTGTACCAAGTAAGATGTTCAAGATTAACAAAGGACGTATTGTACCAAGTAAGATGTTTAAGATTAACAAGGGACCTATTGTACCAAGTAAGATGTTTAAGATTAACAAGGGACCTATTGTACCTCTTTCTGTATGTATTTTTCATTCATTATAACCGTACCTACTTGAGGTAATCCTTTTATAATGAGAAAACCGTCGAATGTTCGGTAAATAGAGGCGGGGCTTGAGGTATTTATGTTATAGTGCGTATAACTAGCTTGTGGTGCTATAATTTACACCACAGACTATCCATTCTAACTGGTTGTAATTTATTTGAATGTAATTTATTTAGGTCTTATCTGAAAAACGATGCTTCATATGCAAGAACATTTGGATAGCTGGAATCTGTAACACTCATGTCATTTGCGTAATGTACTACAGAAGACGTTTCTATTTCCAACTAACTTTGTTCAGCATTTGTGAAATTTATTTTGTTTCAAAAATGAGCATATTACAGAAAGGATGAATTTACAGAAGAAGGGCTGTAGCTCGTTCAAAAAGCCTATAATAGCCCATAACAGCCTTTTTTTAATGTATATATAAAAAATTAGTTCTTAGTTGTAGCTGTCCTACATATGCCCTGAAGCAGATACTCATTGTGGCCAGTGACGCATAAATATTCTCAATTACTAGGTAGAAGGTGTGAAACACTTATTTTGAAATGTCTACCCCCTATTTGGTTCTATAACACTTAATCGATTGTAATAAAGCACCTTATAATTTACTTTAAACACCGAGAGGCCTGCTTGTGGAATAACAAAGATAGGCACTTTTGGTATAAGCATGGTGACTAAGACGTCTTTAAAAGTTTTAAACCTTTTTATACGTTTAGTTTACGCGCCCTTCGCTAAAATATTAAACTTCTCAGTTCAAGAAACATCTACATTTGTAAAGAGTTACATAGTAAAATATTAAACTTCTCAGTTCAAGAAACATCTACATTTGTAAAGAGTTACATAGTAAAATATTTAGTGAATGCAAGACACCGATTCTCATAATCTCTTAAGCATCGAAACTGCTGTAAAGAACACTGGAAACGATTTATTAGAGATCTGAACAATTTTACTCATTGTTTGCTTCGAATAGACAGGTCAAAGAATGCTTTGGGCAGGAAGAGAGGTGGAGGTGTTATCATAGTGAGAACCTGTCCATACTTTGGTGAATTTCTATCAGCGTAATAATGCAACCTGACAGTGGTACGAAGCAATAACGGTCAAAATCTACTCTAAGCCTTGACCATTCAATTGTATTTATAATTAAGTTGTGAAAACAAACTACTAACTTACTGAAGAAACATTCAGTAAAATATAATATAATATATATATATATATATATATATATATATTAGCTAAAATTATAATATTTCATATTTTAAAGAAAACAAAACAATAACCTATCCGAGTAAATCTCTTGTGATCCCAACAAAAACCAGCAAGGCTTATGAAAGAGAGTTATGTTTCTATCTGGTTTCGCTTCTGTTAACTGTACGCGTTCTTGCCCTGTAGTATCTCATAGCAACGTTCTCAAACTATCTTGGAAGCCAATTCATTATAAAATACATTTTTTCACAAACGTCAGCTTCCCAAATGTACACCTATCGGAAGAAAAAAGTTCTTCTTTGAACTCTTTCGTGCCAAAACTATTTAAAAAAAAGCAAAGTGACTTTACTGCTTGTGATGGCTATTTTTTTTTACAAAACAAACTTATCGTACGAAAGAGCGAAGCTTTCAAATACTGTTATTTATATAAATGTCAACATGTGTCGAAAGGTTTAAAGCTAACGCTTGGTTTGAATCAGTTGTTAATATTTACAGAATGTTTTCTGCTGTACATACCAAGTATGCCATTCTTCTAGTGCGCCCGTAAGGACCTGATTAAAACACTAGTCTGT
>NW_013665958.1:666299-667620 GCF_000517525.1 Limulus polyphemus | reverse complement strand
CCAAATAAAATGTATCATAGGAAGTTCATAGGCAACTTTCAATATTTTAGAGCGATATGCTTTGGGACCAACGATTTGGTAAACTATAACCAAGTCTTCTGAAGGTGGCTCATCTGGTGGTCTCCATTTCTTCACAAGCACACCAGTTTTGAAAAAATAACCATTTGGAACTTTCTCTAGTTCATCTTTTGGGAGTGGACATTTAAATAGTGAAGAGAGACTTGCAGATCTTTTTCTTGTTCAGTGATCAGTTTACTTTTAGTAAATGGAACCTCACTAGGTGAATCAGATCCCTCACGTCCATCATTATCCCTCATTGAGGAATCATCAGTAGGACAATTATCTACAAGATCCTCGTCGAATCCAAAAAGTGTTTGAGACAAATCTATAATATCACCTTCTGAATCCATGTCTATCATTTGTTTTTGGCTTAATTTCTTAGCCTGAGCTCGAGTCAAAGCATACAAGGGAACTACATCGGGATTCTCCTCAATGACATCATCGTTAAATGAAACAGTAATTGGCTCACTAACCATTTGGGTTCGGCAATAACTTTTCCCCCAACCAAATCGTTTCCCAACAATAATAATACATCCATAATTGACAGAGTAGGTCTTACTCCATCCACAAGTGGTCCCGAAACTAGGTCTCATGCTAAATAAATATTATGAAGAGGAACATTAACAAAGCCACCCTCAATATCCTGAGCAATAACAAACTCACCAGCGGCAGAACTCGAACCTAAAGGCAATATCCTTTTTAAGAACAATGATTGTGTCACCCCAGTATCACGTAGAATACGTATGGGTAAGGGGTTGACAGTATGATTTGTCAAAGACATAGAATCAACAGGCACAAAAAATCTAAATTTCTCTCTAATTACATTAGCCTTTATATTAGTGGCCAAATCAATAACATCAAATGATCTGGTGAAACTACGTCCATATGTTGACACAAACACTTTGTTTTGTTTTTGTTTCGTTGTGAAGTTAAGCACAAAACTACACAATGGGCTATCTGTGCTCTGCCCACAACGGCATACCGCTGTACCACTGGGGGCTGGACAAAAACTTACTGGATATTGCCTTCTTTTTTTCTTCTTCTTCAAACACCAACAATTGTAAATAACATGACCAAGTTTTTACAAGAATGGTGAAGAGGCCTTTTTTAAGGGATTGTTTTAAAGAAGTTTTATCCTGACTGTCAAAAGATTTTGAACTAGAAGAGTTGGATTTTTTAAAAGCATCTTAAACTTTAGTGGATGGAACAGATACAGGTTTTTGTTGAGATGGTAGGAATTTCTTTTTATGAAAAGTGGTTT